>NC_074728.1:5087924-5387924 GCF_947242115.1 Biomphalaria glabrata
GTCACTCTCCGAAGTAGAATGTCCTGGTTTGTAAAAAAAAAAATGTACAAATGTAGTCACTGGGGTTCGTCACTTACGGAAATTTTATAAAGGTTAGTCATGGAGAAACGTTTCGCTGTTTTGTTACTTAAGTTTTGAAACAGCTAAACTCGTCATTGGCCACTACGCGCCTTTATCGAATCTCGGAAACATCATTTTGTAACCGGTACGTGACGTTTTGGCGCCGCCGTTTTGGCGACGCCGTTTTGGCCCCGCCGTTTTGGCGACGGGACGTTTTGGCGCGAGCCGTTTTGGCGCGAGATATCATTTGACGATAATTTAATAAGCACGTAACTTTTATAATAATGTTTATTTCACTCTACCATAATATTGTATGTATAGTATGAATTCTAACACCGTTCAGCGAATTGTTGTTTTTTTTTAATTATAAAGGTTTTGCTTATTTCATGAATATAGGCCTATAGTAAGTCAGATTCCTGAATGGTTATGACATGCTATATGTGAGTTCTGCTAATCGCACTGGATGACATTTTTGGATTTCTTTCCAAAAGATTTAGTTTTTTATTTGACATTAGTGTAATATACGAATTAGCTAAGTCTCACACTGTAATATAACAAAACATCTAACGCTCTATTACGCTGAATGACGACAATAACTCCACACATAGTAAAGATCAAGACTCGGAATGTGGTCAGTACAAACTCTAACGTGAATCCACCAATATAAACAAACACTCTGGGCGACAATAGATAGAAACAAATTCACGACACTAAGATACTTTGAAAAGATATATTTTGAGAAATTGGGTAGGGGTGATTTGGGTGACACATCTCGCATTGACGCAGGTAGAGTTAAACAAATGAAGACAAGACCAGCACCGAGCACTGGTCGTTGGCGTCATGCGTCTGGCGATCATCTCCTTGGGAATGGTCATTACATGTGACACCTATCCCGCCCCCTCTCTTCTGCTCACATTTCACTCCTTGTATATACTCTTTCCTCCACCCCTCCCCTCTCTCACGCGTAAGACGATAATCTGTTTCTAGCACTCCACTTGACATCCCTAGGTGCGAATTTATAATCCTTAATCTTTAATTCCGAGAGCGGCCCAAAGTCTACATACCAAAGTCATTAAATAAACCAATGTTAATGTAAACAAATAATTGCATCAATTTTTAGTCTATCATCGTTTCATTTTTTTAATTTTTTTTTTAAATTTTAAAGTAATATCTTAATAAACTTTTTTGAAAATAAAAGTGTGCCTCTTAATAAACACACATACACAAGCCAAAATGTTTATTAAATAAAATGATGTGAAACACAAACACACATTTACATTTAATACGTGAAAAATATGTCTTAACACAAACACTCATGCAAAACATAGATATGAATAATTCTTTTAAAAGAAATAATACAATAAACGTACATAATGTATATCGCGCCAAAACGTCCCGTCGCCAAAACGGCTGGCGCCAAAACGACCTTCGCGCCAAAACGGCGGGGCCAAAACGGCGTCGCCAAAACGGCGGCGCCAAAACGTCCTGCTTCGTTTTGTAACGTAGAAAAGAAAATAAGATTGGAAACGAAAAATGAGACATTGCAACAATCTTCCATCCGATTGGATCATTCAACGTTTTGGTCTTCACGTACTAGACTTACTAGGTTTATTGAACATTGGGCAGGGCCGGCCTAGGGCGTAGGCAAACTAGGCAATAGCAATTAATGTCTCCGATTGGTTGGGGCGCCTCGCATTGCGAAACTTGTATTAAATCTAAAAATAAGATATATAAGATAATTTTATTGATCCAATCAAATTGAAATACAGTTTGACTACAGTTGACAACCTCAGCATAACTACTTTGCAAAAACAGTATGGATGAAAAATTCGAACAACATTCACTCAGTCACGAAACACATACACATTCACAACCAGCGCTTGATGAATTGGACTTCTATGTACTTCTCGATGACGACAGCCGATCTTGTAACACTCTGACCGATAGTGGGATAAAGGAGTTTTTAAATCTTTCCGTTTTAGTCCTAATGGAAAGGAGACGACCACTTCGTTCAGATCTGATGTAACACTGGTTTAATGGGTGCAGGTTGTCTTTAGGAATCGTGTTTTGGAAATGCTCTTCTGCGTCTGATGGTTTATTGACAAAGGATTACATCTACTTGTTAGACTACTTAGATTAGACAGTTTGCCTTGTTATTTTTTGTATGGATTGAGGAATTATATTTTTTTTTCTATGTTTTTTTTTTTAAATTTGCGAATTCATTTAAACCACTTCAAATTCACTTTGCCCTAGGGCCTCTACTCACTTTAAGGCCGGTCATGATTGGTGGATAACTAGATGTATTGAACATCGGTGGATAACTAGAAATAATAAGCTTTTTGGCGTATCCGGTGTACACTATATCAGAATTGCTGATACCTTACGTATCATGAAAAGGTGTATAATAATTTGTGTGCACCTTTCAATCGAGTTTCAATATATATTAAGATAAAGAGCAGATAACTGAGTTTGAAGTTTATCGTGCACATTGGCCCCCCCCCCCCCCCCCGAAAAAAAAACAAAAAAACTTTCCCATTCATAAAAATTTCGCTGTACAACACTGTGTGTGTGTGTGTGTTTGTTATGTACTTTGATTTGTTATCCACAACAACTACAAAACATTGCATTAAAAAAAGAACTTACAATTAAAATGAGAAAATACTAAACACACTTTTCTATTACTTAATTTCGTTATAATAATAATAAGGCTTCTCTTCGAGTCTGAAGATTAAGGAACGCAGTATTTCCCGTGTCTACGCAGCCCCAGCTGCGACCTACATATTTTGACATCTAGCGCAGGCATAACTATTGTTCGCCGGTGGTCGATTTAGATTTTCACTGCCATCTACGTCAGTCCTCGGCAGCGGATTTTGTTTTGGTCTCAACTGTGTATCCTTCGGCCTTCGTTTATTTCATTATACACTTGTGTAACTTAACAGCTTGTTATAATACGTGTTCTGTTACCATCCTTCTGCTATATATCCCAGTTATGTGTATACATACAAATTGAACGGGCGTTATACTCATTGCAAACCCATACTCGTTTTAGTTCCTGCCTTGACCTTTTTGTTTTTTCTTTATTGCCTCCCCCCACCCCCCTTAAAAAAAACGTAATTGCTTCAAATGAAACAAAACAAAAAATCAATCGCAATAACAGAATGAATGAAACGATACGGCAAGCCTCGCTGCTGGTAGTTTATGCTTTTATTTTACAATGAAGCGGAGTTATAGCGCTGTCCGTTGACTGGAATTCCCGGTTCTCATTTGCGGTAGATTCCATGGAGGTGATAATGGGTTCAGCATACGATACCTCCAACCAACAAAGAGGTTTCATCTCGTTAATTAAATTGAGCTGGAAGGGGGGTTGGAAGACAGGCTAGGGGTGTGGAGATGCGATGGTGTAGCCGTGTGCAGTAGACTGGGTCTTTAAACCCCCCCCCCCTACTAGATTTCACGCCCTTGTGTCGTTTCGCTCCATGTTAGGGTTGTAAAAATTACGTGTTTTTTTTTTTTGTTTTTTTTTTTTTAATTTCATTTCCCTTGCCAATCTAACTCTGGCTGCACACTTGAACAGTTGTTTTGTTAAATATTGGCTAATACATAACACTTTATGAGCGCCAACTTTGTTTTTAATCAAAAGATCCTTCACCCATTTGCAATTTGAAATATTTTCGCTTTAAATACGTTTTTTACTCCCTTTTATTTATTTACAGATCTGTTTATTTTGATGATTCCTTAGCGATTACTTTAGATTAGTTTTAGAGCTAAACTTCTACACACATCATTCTCCTAGTTAAAGATAGCACCAGCGAGTGTAAACAATACTGATTGCCTCATGAGATCCCAACTCACGCTTTTCCCGTCATATGCTCACTTTTATAAGCATTGATTTGCACGTTATAAAATAGTCCTAGCACTTTGATAAATATTATAAATGATAAATTATTATCTTATTCATGGCAAACCAGTAACACAGACTAAAAACGCAAAATAGCTAGGTGTTATAATAAATGAAAAACTGTCATGGAATCCACATATAGATGAAACTACAAAAAAATCAAACAAAGCATTAGGATTTATTAAAAGAAATTTCTATAAATCAAATAAGAACATAAAACTAAAATGTTATTTAACCTTGGTTAGGCCAATAATAGAATATGCATCCTCCGTTTGGGACCCCTCAACTCAAGAAAACATTAAGAAACTGGAACAGACAAAAAATAGAGCAGTGAGATTCATAACAAACGAATATTCACATTTGACTAGAGTAACACCTTTAGTAAAATCACTAAATTTAGAAAGCCTTCAGGACAGAAGGCTCAAAAGTAAAGTAGCAATCATACATAAAACACTGCACCATAATCTTCAAATACAAAAACAAAATTTAATAAAATACTCTGAAAGACACAAAGATAAAGGCACATTCCTTGTCCCATATGCTAGGACAAATTTGTACAAATACTCCTTCTTCCCTAGTGCTATTAGAGCATGGAATGGGTTGCCTGAGCTAGCCAGGAAAACCAGTGACTTGGCAGAATTTAAGTCATTGGTTAATATGCATGACTAAAGGCATGACGCGTAGGACGTAATCATCTTTTTTGAAGTAACGTCTGTATTATATAAGATAAGATAAGATATTTCGCGTATCAGGCTGAGTGGTAGGTAAATTGCTAGACTTCTGGGCCGAGAGGTCTCGGGTTTGAATCCCTTTGAAGATTGGAATTATTGGGGAGACCCTGAGTCCACACAGTTCTAATAGAAACCTGTGGTGGTCAATTGTAGTCAAACTGAATTTCCATTTGATTGGACCAATACAAATTTAATAATCTTATCTTATATTATTTGGGTAAAACTAAAATTGGTGGATCGATGTGCTGTCCACATGACATCCTTGTTAACCGTGGGTCACAGAATACAGATGACCTGTACATCGTCTGCCTCATAGATCGTAACGTCTGGAACGTGTAGCTTCCTTTGTATTGATCATAAATTAACAGTGTCGACTCCCGAGGAAGCCCACTAAGTGCGACACAGAATGCTCACATATCAAACTCATTGTGTCTGATTTTTTTTGTTTCAATGCGCATGTCTCCACGTGATCTACTGATGCCTCTTAATGACGTCAAGTGACGATGAGGCACAATTATTATTTTTTTGTCTTGGTGCTGATGTGAATCGCAACATTTTAAAGCGTTTAAGTGTGCAAGAAGATGCGACCTGTCAGCAGACTCAACGATTTGAAGAGAGCATTAGCGCTTTTCCCCCTGCTCGGGCGCATTATCTTGATCATCGTTGTAGCACTCCTTGTTCGGCCCCGACCATTGCCTCCGCCATGTTGACCACTCTCTTCTTCGTGTGACCACTTGAGTGCTAGCGTCCTCCGGATGTTGGGAAACATGATAAATTTTGAGGACTTGCAATAAGCAATGGTTCTCATTTTTTTCTAAGCTTCCTTTTCCGACTTGAAAACTAAGCAACGGTTCTCATTTTTTTCTAAGTTTCCTTTTCCGGCTTGAAAACTAAGCAACGGTTCTCATTTTTTTCTAAGCTTCCTTTTCCGACTTGAAATAAGCAACAGTTCTCATTTTTTTCTAAGCTTCCTTTTCCGGCTTGAAAACTAAGCAACGGTTCTCATTTTTTTCAACCCTAACCTTACATATCTTTTAATGTTTAGATCTAGATCTAGTAACTGAACATCGAAAATAAGAGCACTCTCGTCTCATTATTATTTTCTAATTTTTAGATACATAATCTAGAAAGATCTACATCTACTTCGCTTAGATTTGTCGCCTCTGTGAGTGTTCCGAATTAACCTTTAAATATTTTTTTAAATATTAGATCCACATGTGGTAATTACATTTGTACACACATCGCCGATGGATTGTGGGGAAAAAAGCTTAATTAATATGTTTCTCGCATTCACTGCGCATACCAAAAAAATACGCATACCAAAAAAAAACAAAACAAACAACATTTCTATTGAACAGAAATAATATAAGCATTGCCAATAGTTTGAGGTTATTGGAAATGAAAAGGCAATAATGATATTAACATTTCTGGCTACGGATAAAACTGCTAATTGAAAATTTGCGATTGACATCTTTGCCTTTTTGTATCTAAAACAACACTCTGCCCAATACACTGGTGGCGATTGCTTTTAAAGTTTTAGAACCTAGTTCAGAATGTTAATGCAGACTTTAATCTATTTATTTTGTGCCATTCTTTAACATACATTTTCTGATCCGAAGTCAACCATATTTACAATCTACCGAGCTAATTGGAGAACCTTAGCTTCAAAATGCAAGGAAAGAGAGAATGCTGAAGGGGAAAAAAAAACAACATTTTCCGTTATGTTGACAATTTTCTCTTGAATAGTCTCCCCTGCTAGGCGGTGCCAAAACCAGATGGCGCCCCCATTCATTCACGCACTGTCCTCTGGGATTGCTTTTGCTCCAGTTCCACTTCCGGTTGGCCATTTAAGTGCGGTAATTGTTGGAATCTTCGTCGCCTTAATTAATCACGCGATAAATTGGCCGCGTTTTGGATGACAGCGCTGGCCAACTCGACGTGCAGTAATGGCCCCCGCGCGTGTGTTTGTGTATAGGGCGGGTGGAGGGAGGAGGGGCAGGGTGACGGGGGAGATGTCGCCGGTTGCTTTCCTAATTGTTCTTTTCTTTAGTTTTCTTTTAACATGTACCTTTTTTTTTTTTTTGCACAAAAGCTTGTAAGGGCTGGGGTAGGTGCCATTTTGTACAAGACATTGTAAACACAAAAAGAAAGGAACCTATTTTCCGTACACACACACGATCATTAAAGGGGAATAACCGCTGTTATGTTTAAGTAGCACTTGTTTCACACTTAGATCGCAATTTACCATATAGCGTATCTTGCTCTAAACAGCTACTTTTGGTCTTCTAAAGTTTCCCCTTTTGTTTTCAAATTAAATTTGTACATATATAAAATTATAGCTTTTATATAGCGCTACTTTCATGCTTATAGCATGTTCTTAGCGCTATGGTCCAATCTCATTCCACGTCTAATTTTTTTTTTTGGGGGGGGGGGTGAGGGGGGTATAGTAGAAGGTTTTACGTGCTGCCTTTAGGCGCTCTGTAAACACAACTCTGCTCTAGTCGTGTGTCGAACCTGGAGCCCCTTTCATAGGTAGCCAAGCCAAGTTCAAGCCTACTTAGCCACTTGACAACGCTTCATTTTCTTTCACTTACGAATACACCATTTTTAAACACAACATTGTATTTACTGTACTTACTGCATGTCATAACACACCATACTTACACAGATTAGGAAAACTCTAGTTTGTTATAATTTGTTCAAAGTAAAAAATAAATATATGTAAATTTGTCTTGAGAACTAACTAGACGTAGATCTAGAGCCAAATTCGTTTTTTTTAAAGGACTATCGCATTTCGGAAATTTCCGAATAAAAGGCATTATTGATTCAAGAGTTTAATAAAATGTTACAAAATTTTTATTTAATAATAGTAAAAAAAAACAAGAAAAAAAAGAAATGGCGTAGTCAGCCGTAGTGTATTCAAGTTTTACAAGTTAAAATAAGCTTTCAGTGGTTTAGTTGTTTGCCAGTAGTTTGGTGCTACAAGTCAACGACCGGCATCAAGATGCACCAAATAATTATTAAAGCAATGTGGTCTATAGGGGGGTGGGCGATGTGTTAAGTGGTAAAGCGCTTGGTTTCATAACCTAGGGTCCTGGGTTCGATTCTCTGTCAAGACTGGAATTTCTAATTACCGAATTTTAAGGGCGGTCTTGGAGTCCAACTCTATAGATACTTGACATTAGTTTGATAAAGTAAAAACGGTTGGTCGTTGTGCTGGCTGCCTGGTCGTGCGGTTTGCGCGCTGGACTGGCGTTCAGATTTATCGATGGTCCAGGGTTCAAACCCTGCCCGCTCCCATCCCCCGTCGTCCTGCGGGAGGTTTGGACTAGGAAGTAATTATCTTCAACTCTGAAGGAACATCCGAAACATGTAAAACATTTTACAAACATTTTTACTTAATGTAATTAAATTAATGTTTTGTGAATTAAGCCTACTGTGCGGTCTTATTTGGGATGTTTTATCATTTTAAAAATTCCCGGGATATTCACGCATTGGTTGGTTTTATTTTACTTAATTATGCATACACATGTAAACCTAAATAATATTTATAATTTTTCAATGCAATCGTTTTCTCAGAACAATACGCACGTGGCAGATACCGGAATACTTTAATATGGATTTTAGCTACAGTTTATACTTCACAGATATTTATGCTTCCAAAATATTAATAGACTGCGTATTTACAACGGCGTCAGAACGTCGCGTGATACGTTCCCCCACAGTTTGAGAAACGCTGGGCTAGAATGTTCATATCGACACGGCATTCAGCTCTAGCGCTCTTTATTATATTAATTATTTGTTTTAACTGCTGACTTCACTTTAAGCCCTCGTCATAATCTCAATATGTTCATATTGAATGTACAAGTGTTGTCTAAGGGTCAATTATTATTGTATTGTCTGTTTTCCTACTGGCTAGTTATGTTTAGAAAACAATGCCACCATTAGTCAATAA
Source organism: Biomphalaria glabrata (assembly GCF_947242115.1). Classification (NCBI taxonomy): domain Eukaryota; kingdom Metazoa; phylum Mollusca; class Gastropoda; family Planorbidae; genus Biomphalaria; species Biomphalaria glabrata. The sequence goes on from NC_074728.1 coordinate 5,096,569, forward strand.
TGTATTTTGAGTCATGTATTGATCACCATGTTGAAACAGGAACATGTAATAGTGGTATGTGGGACGCTGCTCCTAGTGGGGCTTCATTTATCCGGTGGACCATCTAGTTTCATACACCGATTGGTTTGAGTTCGTGAAGTGACTCGACGCTTGAACGATCACACAACGGTCTCGGTTGGGTTTTATTGAATAGGGCCGGGGGGAGGGGAAATACGTGTGTGTGTGTGCGAGGGTTGGGCACGTGAAAAAGGGCGTGTTTGTGTGTGTGAGAGAGACAGAGAGAAAGAGAAGTTTGTCTTTTCGAGAGCCTTTTTTTATTTGAATTTTATTTTTTACATGCAGAATATACTATTAACTATGTGTGTCGTGTGCTTGTTAGCTGGTTATGTGTGTGAGTTGTTAATGTCTAATTTGTGCGTTTGGTTAAATGTTATGTGTGTTGTCATTGTCTTATGTTTGTGTGTGTTGTCAGTGTCTTATGTGTGTGTGTGTTGTCAGTGTCGTGTGTGTATGTTGTCAGTGTCTTGTGTGTGTGTTGTCAGTGTATTATGTGTGTGTGTGTGTGTTGTCAGTGTATTATATATATATGTGTGTGTGTTGTCAGTGTGTTATGTGTGTGTGTTGTCAGTGTGTTATGTGTGTGTGTTGTCAGTGTATGTGTGTGTTGTCAGTGTGTTACATTTGTGTGTGTGTGTGTTTATTGTCAGTGTGTTATGTGTGTGCGTTGTCTGTGTATTATGTGTGTGTGTGTGCGCTGTTAGTGTGCTATCTGTACGTGTTAGGGTTAGGGTCAGTTTCTGTTAGTGTGTTATGTGTGCTGGTAGTGTATTGTATTTGTCTTGTGAGCGTGATATATGCACGTTTTTAGTGTGTGCTGTTGGTGTGTTGTGTCTTCGTGTTCTTTGTATGTGCTGGGTTCATGTTTTTAGTGTATGTGTGCGTCTTGTAAGTTTGTAATGTGTTGTTCGTTTGTTGTGTATTCTTGTAAGTTTGTAATGTATTGTTCGTTTGTTGTGTATTCTTGTAAGTTTGTAATGTATTGTTCGTTTGTTGTGTATTCTTGTAAGTTTGTAATGTGTTGTTCGTTTGTTGTGTATTCTTGTAAGTTTGTAATGTATTGTTCGTTTGTTGTGTATTCTTGTAAGTTTGTAATGTATTGTTCGTTTGTTGTGTATTCTTGTAAGTTTGTAATGTGTTGTTCGTTTGTTGTGTATTCTTGTAAGTTTGTAATTTATTGTTCGTTTGTTGTGTATTCTTGTAAGTTTGTAATGTATTGTTCGTTTGTTGTGTATTCTTGTGAGTTTGTAATGTATTGTTCGTTTGTTGTGTATTCTTGTGAGTTTACAAAATGTAGTACGACCTTAATCATTCTGTCTCAGTGTCTTTAATCCATTTTGTAGATCACCATTCCAAGATCCCACACAACATTCAAAGCCATCTATACCCCCTGATAATGGACCTCATTCTCCAATTCTTAAACAAACAACATTTAGTCACGTGATAATATTGATAAAACAACGGAAAAAACTGTCGCTTGATAGCCATTGTGTATTAAAAATTAGATTGTAATTTGTATAGAAGAGATAGAGAATCACGTGGCTAAATGTTGTTTGTTTACAATTGGTGAATGAAGTCCATTTTTTTATTTTTTGGTTGGGGGGGGGGATCTATGTCTTGGGGTGGATTTATGTCTTGGGGGTGAATCTATGTCTTGGGTCTTCGTAGCACTTAATCCATCTTTGTTTTTATTTCTTTCTTCTTACTCTCCTGCCTGCACACTTGAAACTCCTAAGGCAGCTTGCCAACCCCTGCCCTAAAAGATCCCAAACTTTGCACCAGCAAAGGATGAAACTATTGTCAAGACTTTTATTATCGTGACTTCTAGTTTTGTGTAGAGCAATTGAAAAAGTAAAGCCTGAGAGCAAGAGAGGAGGAGAGAGAAGCGAAAGGGGAGGAGGGTGAGTGAAAATTTGATGTGCAGACCCTAACCGGACATCAGAAAGGTTTCAGTGTTGACCATATTATGTGTGGTCCTAGATTGTATACGCTGATTTTTTTCCCTCATTGCTTTGGATAGCTTTATTTACACTTGGTCAAAGTGGTATTGTTAATGGCGCCCGAATCCCTACTGGATTTTAGATCTTCTGTACAAAAGACCTACAATTTTAAAATGTCTTAATGAATGAATAGATCTAAACAGTGGCGTAGCTATGGTGGGAGGATAATTTGAACCCCCCCCCCCCGGCCATTATCTCATGTCATGATGTCGAATGTCAAAATACATGGCCCCCTAAAGTGGTCAAGCCCCCAAATGATGGCAAATTCCTAGCTACGCCTCTGGATTTAAATGTCCTAATGAATTAATAGATTTGCTTATCAAGAAAGAAAGATCATAACCTTGCTTGTTGTTTGTTTTTGTTCTCCATCCATTAGCTTCTAAATCTGGTCATTTTATGTATTGTTTATATAATGTATACACATTCACCGTATTAAATACAAATAAACCATTAAATACAACATACCCTTCTTCCTATCTCTCTTATAGCGTTAATTGTGTTTGTCTAATTGATTACATAATGTTTAGCTCCACTAACTTTTTTAGAAATGATTTATTCAATTTCTGGTTAGATTTTTACAATATTTTTAGTTGTTTTTTTTTAAGTGTAATTTTTTAATTTAAATTACCAAGAATAAAATAAAATATAGTTCAATTTGTAACTCAACCAAAGAAAGTATGGTTAAGAAAATTATGTTTGGAATAATTCTGTTTACAAAATTATTTATTGATTGTATACAGTTTATTTCCTGTTATTTTCAATGTACTGATTGAATTGTATTGCCTACTTAGTGTGATTGCAAGTCTGAATAAGTTGATTGTATTGTTCTGATTTCTGGCAGGAATGACAGACAGTGCTGGTTGGAACAGTTCCCAGTCCTCAGGCTTTGAAGGCAGAGTAAGTCCCCTTTGTTTACTGTTTCCTTTACTTTTGTTCGGGATTGTAGTGTGTGATGTAAAAGGGTTTTCTATTAGCTCACTTCTGATAGGTACTCACCTGTAGGTTTGATTCTATTTCACTCCACCTCTTCCTCCTTTGATTGTTCTCTCACTCTTTCTTGTGTTGCTCAGTCCTTTTTTTTATATTATTATTATATGTACTAAATCTATCCTCTTCCTTGCAACATGCAACATCTATTGTCCAGACAATTGCTGATTTTTTAACTTTCATTTCTTCACCCCTTTTTTTTTTCTCACAAAGCCATGACTACTTCATATTTGTTAACATTGATTTGATTTATTTTTTAATTATTAAGTTTTTTTTTTTGTTTTTTTTTTTCTTTGTTTCTGTATCAATAGCTGACCACACCTGATCCTATAGTGTTAAATAAAATCCTATTAGATCAACCAATGATTCTTGGTATAGATCTAAACTTGCAACTTTTTCTGCTCCAAGATTTCCTTTGGTTTAAAGCATTGTGTTTCTTTACAAGTTTACTCTGTGTCATTTTCTTGTGAGGCGTCATTATATTTAAAACTGGAGACTTTTTCATTTTGACTTGTACAAAAGATTAGGTACAAAAGATTAAGTACAAAAGATTAAGTTTATCCTGTCTGTCAAGTTGACTTAAGTCAAGGATACATTCAACTGAATATGTTAACATTTAATCCACTACTGTTTTTCTTTGACAAAAACTTTTTTCTGTTTGTTCTAACAAAGAACTATTTTCTAAAAATTATTTTGTTGAAGAAAACTTTTATCTTCATTATATGTCCTGTGTTATGTTTTTATGATTTTAAACTAAGAGAAATAGTTTTTAACTTAAAGAAATTTGAAGTGTCTGATACATCTTTAATGCTTTTTACCACCACCTTTAGTCTGTTGAACCATTGGGCCACCATACATGATCTGTTGGCCATGTCTCTCCATTTCTTTCTGTTTTTTTTACCAGGATTAGAGATTCTTTCATTGACAGGCCTGTCCATTCTTTGATGCTGTATTATCATCGCTTCTTTTCTCTACCCCTTCTTCTTTTCTCTGGAACAGTTCCCCACAGACAAGCCTTTTCAGAATCAGTGGATCATGTGATACACCTTTTAAAATGATTTTAAAAAATTAATATATTTAAAAAAATATTTCATATAGGCCAATATTCTGGTTATTCTTATTTGATTACAACCAACTGTATTCCAATATATAATTTTAAAAAAAATTAATTTGTATGACTGAACTGATCAAAGTTAACATCCCTTTCAGTTTAGATTGGCATTGTAATTACTAAATTAGTTATTTCACCAAAGGCTTAATGTCATGCATTAATGAAGTTTATTTAAATATCTAACTCCCTTGTACTAATTGTTTGAATTTTTTTCTTTTTTATTTGTTTCACAGTTTGAGGACCATCGATCACAATATAACGGTAATGGTCCTGATCATATTGACCATTTTTTAGGTCCAGGTCCAGGCCCTGCAGATGGTAAATTGGTTTTGTTTGTCTTCAATTTGACCACATCCCTGACAGTCAAAAATCGCAAGCACTATTATAACCCCAAAAGCATAGGAAAAAAAAAAAAGAAGAAACCCCTAAGACTTCATTATTGCTAATAGAAGTAACAACATTAAAAACTATCATTCTGAAATTAGTGATTTCTTCATCGTAAACACACTCACTAATTCTATTATGCTTTTAAGAAAGTCATTTATTCTCCAAGACAAAATGTTGGCCTCAGAGCACACAAATATTGTTGAAATCCAAAACAGAACAAGAAATATGTATTCGTTCTGCCCATCTTCCAAAAGAAATAAAAAGGGTCAATAATCAATTCACCACCATTATATACAACTAATGTTAAGCTTGCATTCCCTGCATTGTTTATTGGGGGGAGGGGGAGATCTAATAGTTGATTATGTATTATAATTACTTAATTGTGTGTATGAAATTTGTTCAGTGTCATTGTTGAAGCATGCATTACTCAGTCTCAAATAAAAGGATTCTGTCACCCTTTTTTTTTAAAACTCATTGCTATGGCTATTTCATTTAAGTCTTCCTGAAACTGTTGACAATTATATAAGCTGATTGCAGCATGATAAGTGTCTAACAACTAATGTTGATAGATTTAAACCAGCAACTAGCAATGCAAAGGAAGTCATTCTTCTGTGTCAGATGAGGTTTTACTTGGTGGCTCTAAGCCACCATCACCTCTGACCACTTTGTAGCATTTATGTATTAACTGGAGAGAATAATTGCTGGCCAACACCTGGTGCACTAATAGCCACCGAGGACATGACTTGCTTACCTGGCATGTGTTTTAGCTAGGATCATGCGCTATTGCTCTGCTTCCTTATTTCAGCAAAGATGAAATATATAATTTGGCTAAAATTTGTGAATAGTTGGAATAGACTGAAAACCTCTGTAATTGATTACTTGGCCACACACCATTTAAATCCATTTGTTTATAGCTACAGTGGAACTGCTTTAGGAAACATATTACCACCCCTTCAGACTAACATTGTGGAAAAGAAAACATTTTAGCATTACTTGCTATATGCTACTGAATTTCCATTTGATTGGACCAATTAAAATTATCTAATCTATATTTGCTAAATCCTTTTAGGTGTATTTTATTTTGCTCCCTTCATCTTCACTCACACTCTAGCATGCCCTAGATGCCCCAATTTGAGTGCCCTGATCTGCAGTGGTAGTGTTTCTGCATCTTAAGTTTCCTGTGTTAGCTTGATATAAATATGAATATTTTATCTTCTTTATTTGGTCGATATAAATATGAATATTTTATCCTCTTTACTACTATGCACATTAAAAAGAGAAAACAGAAAGTGCTTGTCTTGGTCTTAGATTGTCTAACTCCAAGTTTGTCCTAGTCTGGAATACAATTTGTATGTAGACTAGTTTGTATGTTTGCTAATTTGCATGATCTTTTAGTGCATGGCATCACTGTCTTAGTATTGTTTATGTTTTTGTGTTGCAGACAAGGGTGACCTGTATCCAAGACCTGGATATCCTGGTCGTGATGGATTAACACCACAGGTATGTAGACAGCTTTTTGGCATCTTCTATCCTTTCAGATACATTTCTTTGACATCCTTGACATGGAATCTAAAAATGGCTTCGGTATTTAAAAAAAAGAAAAAAGTATCAGATATTTTCATTATAAACTAAACAATGTCAAGGACATTAGATCAGAGTTCACTGTTGCCAATTCAATAAAATGAATTATATGAGTTATAATTTTAAGAATATCTCCAGCGTGTGGCATTTGATCTTTGTATCAAGTCTCCTTAATTACTTCTAATTAGTTGCTCATTTGTTTTTAACTTATTTTTTTTTAGTCCTATAGTGAAAGTCTAAGGCTTCTTCCATATTTGAAACATCTCATTCTGCAGTGCTGAAATATGCACTAAAATTATCCAATACCTTTCAAAAAGCATAGATGATCAAGTCTTACTTTTTCTTTTACGCCAGATACACCAAAAAAGCTAGCTGTTCATAGGTTTCTGACATGTATGAAAAATCTGCAATATCATGAAATCTAATACCAATAGTTCCATTTGTGTTTCTGCACATTACTTTTTGTCATTCATTAATATCTTTTTTTTTATTTGAAGAATAACTAACTCTTAATAAAACTCATCCATCGGCACCCCTTAATTTTACAGCAGGCACCCCTTAATTTTACAGCAGTTGCGTATTTTTTTAATTTTTTTTTACAAAGCTTAAGCAATTCACTCTGTCTGGTAAAGTGTGTGTGTACGTTATTTCACACAATTATTCATTATCTTAGACAAGATATGAATCAATTATTAAAAAGTAACCAGATAGTCAACTAATTACTGGTAAATAATTATTTTGTTTGGTATTGAATAAGGGAAATAACTTTTACATTATTGATAGATATAGTTTTAAGGGCTGAGTTTTTCCCCTTCAGATAAGCTGTGTTTCTTTAAAAAAAAATATTTTTAATATGGAGAAAAGTCCTGACAGAGCCGTGAAGGAAATAATTGATTTTCTAAATTCATTTATCAAATAAAGCCTAATTTTTTTATATTCTGTAGGAAATGTCCCATAGACAGTGTTTATTGAAGGTTTGTTTTATTCTTATATTTTCAATCTTTCACATTTGAATTTCAATTTGATTGAAACTCTCTATATGAGCAAACACTTGTTAATTGTTTTAACAAGCAGACATTGTCCTGTCAGAAAGTTCTCTATTTCTTTAGTTGTTTTCACAAGCAGACATTGTCCTGTTAGAAAGTTCTTTATTTGTTAAGTTGTTTTCTCAAGCAGACATTGTCCTGTTAGAAAGTTCTTTATTTGTTAAGTTGTTTTCTCAAGCAGACATTGTTCTGTTAGAAAGTTCTGTATTTGCTTGTTTTCACAAACAGACATTGTTTTGTTAGAAAGTTCTCTATTTGTTAAGTTGTTTTCACAAGCAGACATTGTTCTGTTAAAAAGTTCTCTATTTTTTATATGTCATTTCATAAGTCATTGTTCTACACGGCACTATTGTCACAGTGAGGAATGATTGTTCTGTAGTTAAGTGGCAGTTTTCTTCATCCCAAGGAAGTCCACGTCATTGGGAAATGATTTAATTTCCCAGTGGATCTCAGTGAGTGAGGAGTTTTAAAGTCTTGAGAGACCTAATGAGCTGTGTATACCAGAGGAGCTCCATCATATATCTTAGGTCTGTAGGTTTGGAAAAGTATTCAGAAAATGTGTTGGTGTTTAAAATATATACATTATTTTGTTTCGGCTGTTTTTGCACTACTGTTGAGTTTGTATGATGTCCGTAGTTGGGTTTAAAACAGCCATATAGCGAAACTTTACTGTGACCTATTTGTGTGAAGCAGGATTTTCTTATGTTGTAACAAAGTATAGAAACTATTAAGATGTAGCATACTAATATCGTGCCAGATATAAAAAAGTTTGCTCTACAAGGCGAGCGGTGGTTAAATGGTAGTGGTTAAATGGTAGATAGCTTGGCTTCCAAACAGGAGAGTCCGGGTTTGAATCCTGGTGTTATTTTTTTTTATCGCTGCATTTCATGTATGTTATGACTTACATGCTTGAATGATTTTAGTCTTTCCTGAGTATATTTCTTTATATTTAGGACAATACACACGTGCCCCTCAAAATACACATTTCCAGGTCTTGGAATACATATGTCCATTTAGACATGTAAGCATCTCCGTGAAAGGAGTAGAGTATAATCAATATAATGATTTTATGAACAAAACAAATGTGCAACTAATGTAAAAGTGTCACTAGATCTTTGTGGAGTTAACATTAGAAGAATAAAAAAAAACATTGTGATTGTCAAAACACATCATAGAAATAAAACCGAGGCTGTTATGCCTTATTGAATCCTAGGAAGTAGACACAACAAGGAAACTGTTGCATTGTAGGCCAATCTGTTGGGGGGAGTTCAGAGGTCATAGACTGATGTAAACAGCCTGGTGTTGGAATTAGTTCTCGAGGCTAAATGTCATGGCCGTTTACTACCCCAACGGCAGTACTACGTTCATCATTTGTTTGTCTCTGAAAGTCCCGAAAGAAATGAAGATTTTTTTTTTAACGAACCATTGAGCTCAACAGTGTGTCCCATGTCCTGCACATCTATTTCTATTACCAATGGGTTCTGTCACATATGATTCACGAAGACTGGGGTTTTAGGACGCTCTTAGTCCACATAACGCGAATGTATCTGGCATACGCTGGGAAGTCAAAGATGGTCGTTGTTCTGGCTACTTTATGAATCGTCGGCCATGGAAAAAGATGAGTTGGTTTTTTTTTTTTTTTTTTTTTTTAACATCTTCTGTCCCTCATGGATGTCAAGGTTTCTGGCGCTCGGCTGATACAACTCACCTCGAGTCGAACCTCCAATTACAACTCTTAGTCTATACCGGGGTTTGAACTCAAGACCCCCCCCCCCCTCCCCCCTCGGTTTCGGAAACAAAGTGCCTGAGTACTAAAAGTAGGACGAACACCTTCAACTATCCACATAAGATTGTATTATAACATCTTTCAGAAACGTTACAGTGTGAAGAGTTTTCTGCTCATTTTACCACAAGGTTTTTGTCTCCCTTGTTTTCTCAAGAAGTTCACATTTTCAATAACCAATTTTTGTTGAAAAAGCGAAAATTATTTTAAATTCTTGATTGTTCTATATACATTCTTTTTAATCTCAATAGCTCTTATGTTGATTAACTGGTTGTCAGTAGCCGAAGATCAAGAAACAATTATTCTGGAAATAGATGCCAATAGTTGAACCAGGAGGAAAAAAAAAGGCGTTTTGTGAAAGTAGTTGTTAATAATTAGTGCCGTGGCTTGTCTCACTTGTAATTTTTGGTGGCCCGTAATCACTCAAAAGCCCATTACAGGGGAAGTCTTGATGTCCCCTGGAGAGTTGATTAAAGAAGTAGACTCCCCGTTGGAAGGGCTTCGCTCATTCCTTTTGGAGCCGCTGCTCATGTATGATTGATGATGGGAGTGGATGAGGTGATGACTTGGAGCTGACCTCCTCTTCTTTCCACCAAAGGAAACTCGTCGTACCTCCCCCTTTCCCTTCAAATTCTTTTAAATGATTGCGTCTGCTATTTAATTGTCAAGTTAGCACCCCCCCCCCCCTTTAAAAAAAACAAAAAAACTTTGCGACTTTTTTTTTTTCTCCAAATCTCTGCAGACGACATTAGTGTGTTTAATTGTTGCACTTTTAGTTAATGTTTCGTCTGATGCGCTCGTCGCAGATGACCTTGACTGTAAGGATGAGAGCGGGTTTGTTGCAGACCTCACATTTAGACAAAACATTTGCCTAACGTACGTTTGCCACCGTTCACTGGTGTGGTTACACGGTCTTAGGTTCTAGCTCAAGACAGCCAGTCAAACTAAACCGTATTTTTTTTTTTTAGTATTAAAACTGAACTTGAACAAACTTACAAACAAAAAACAAGCAAATTATTTTTCTTAAATCCTTTTTTTCTTTTCTGAAAGCGAAAAGTTTTTTTTTTTTAATTTTTAAAATCAACTATGCAAGCATAAAAATACACCATTTTTTTTTACAATTATTCACATTAACAATAGTAAAAAAAAACAACAACACATGAGACTATTCAGTAGAGTAGATGGTTTTTTGTGTGTGCATATTTTAACACATTTATGCAAACTTTTTTTTGTTGTTATATTACTAAATTAAGTAATTTCTGTCATTCTGTATACTTACATTTTAAACAAAATGTTTACTTTTTATTTTAAAAGAGAACAAACCTATTTAGTATGCATACAAGTCGAATATTATGTAAAATAAAAATTAATAAGCAATGTTTCATATTATACACACGCAGTGTATTGCGCAGTGCAATACACCGGAGATATACATTCAAATATAACTAGAGGGAAGTTTCTTTGTTGAGGCTTTGAATGAGAAATGGGCCCTTAGATAATCCTTCAATAACATCAGTTAGGCCAGGTTAACATTGAACTATTATTACTCATGGAACAACTATGAATATCAACGATGTAAAAGTAATATCAAGTCGAACTAACAATATAGCAGTATCGGCAACACTTTCGTCACGAGCACGTCTCTTCTTTTTTTTTTTTTGGTATCGAAGGAGTTGTGGTTGTTGATAGTTTGTAGTTCATAGTTTCTGATATTCTTTCTGAAAATTTTGAAAGCTGCCTTTTTTACATGTCTGGGTGAACCACTTCGGAGGCCGATTTTGAGTTTATGTTTCCACACAAACTGTCTTGGTAACTTAAGAAAAAAAAAGTTTTACTTTTATTTAACTATTGCGCTAAAACCTAACCCATAATAGTTGTCTGTATTTGAAATACGATTCTGTCACGCTAGACTTGATTAAATCTAAACCACTATCTCTGTTTTTTTTCCCCCAGGGTTTAATAGGTGGCACCCCCATGTCTCCAGACGCTATGGTAGGTGGTAAACCTACATGTCCAGCATATTTTTCTTATAGTAAACGTCCAATCGAAGATTCAACCAGAGGTGAGTACTTTTTTTTTTTTTGCTTTAATTTAAAAAAAATATGTTTGAATAGTTGCGCACAATAATCGTATTAGCACAGTAGCTGAAGTAAGCCATCAGCTGTTCTGTGATCACCTAGCTTTAATTGATGTCAAAATCATGTCAGGGTTTGAAAGATAGGGGGCAGCCATTGTTCACATCAATCTTGACAGAACAATGTTGATTCATCTTATTACTTTTTATATAATTATACTTTTACATTTATCATTTGTATTTAGTATTATTTTAATGTTTTTTTTTTTAGTTAACCATTGAGTAATATAACTATAGTAATAGCGGGCGTATCCGGTGGGGAAACTAGTTGTTTTCTTGTTTCACTTTGACGTTGCACGTGTGTATGTGTTGTTGTTGTTTCTCCAGGTGGAAGGTCGAGTGAGAAATTTACAGATTCGAAAAGACGGAAACCCAACTCAGTGAGTACCATCTTCTGTGTGTGTGTGTGTCTTGTTAGTCGTGTGTGTGTGTTGTCTTTTAGTCGCGTGTGTGTGTGTGTCGTGTGTGTGTCTCGTAGTCGTGTGTGTCTTTTGTAGTCTCTGTGTATGTGTTTCTTTTAGTCGTGTGTGTATGTGTGTTAATGACTTCTAGTTTGAGCTCTCCTTAATTAGCAAGTTATTGTGAGTCTCTAGGAAGCCTGTGGTCTTTCTAAGACTTGAACTGTTTTCGTTTCAAAAAGTGGAGAAAGAGGAGGGGGGATATTTAACAAACAACAAAACAACTGATTGCTTGGAATCGTGTATTTGTACTTGGTAGTCCGAGTCTTCTTGATGAATACATCTTTCATTGGCTGAGACAAAGACCTAAACAAAAATAAACATACTACAAACATAAAGGCCCTAACGTCTGACTCCTCTATGGGCCCTTCATACAAACACGCAAAGAATAAAGGGGCCGGGGGGGGGGCGGAATAATGATACATAATTGAACAAGTTTCTCTTGCTTTGGATGAATGTTTGCAGCTGTGGTGAACTAGATCTCCTGTACCCAGCCCAGGGAAGATGTAGATTTAATTGTGAACTGATCAACTGTATGTTTCTAAAACATGAATAATTCGCCCTCGTATGCAAAGGATAAACTTTTTGTAGAATTATAACGTTATTGTTGTGGTGTTTAGTCTTCATATTGTGATTAGTAACAAATCATAAAGGACAACTTTTTACTTGTATTAATGAGGCAGTGAAGCTGTGGCTATCATCATAGGCCTCCTTCACAGCCGTAGAACGACTATGGTTCTTCTCGAACACTTTTTTCGTGTGGCTGTGCAGCCCTATTTTGGAGAGACACTCCCGTCCATATATATCGCAGGTTAAGGTAGCTTTCGCTTTGGTGGTAGAGGAGCCGGACATATTTCGTGCGGCTCGCTTTTCTTCAAGAGCTGAGGCCCATGTTTTCTCGCGGTCCATAGCTGTCTTGGTCACCTTCTCTGTTAGTATATAGTCGGACGACACATGGAGTATAATATGGTTCGCATTTCCTCTATCTCTGTATTTTTCGGCACATCTTGTGTCTCTTCTCCGTTGGAGTCTCACTCTTTCTCTGATTGTTAAAATAGCGGCACGGATTTGTCAAAACTAGTCACGCACCTTCACCACGCCCATGCATGTTGGAGAACACTTTCAATGACTCTTCAAACTTATCGTATAGAAATGCATTCGTTGCCCTGGTTATACTTGGGTTGACTTCCTTGACGTAATCCTCTTGACTCCCAGTGGAGCATAGGGTCGCAACAGTATTACGCCATCGGACGCTGTTCAGGGCAACTTTCTCAGGTGGGTCCATGTCCATCCTGCTTTTTTGATTATTTATTTAATCCTTTTGACTCCCAGTGGAGCATAGGGTCGTAGCAATATTTCGACATCGGACTCTTTTTTTTCTGGGCAATTCCCCACAGCCGGATCAATGTCCATCCTACCTTCTTTGCCTCTTTGCTGTACTTGTGTTGTTTTATGTTAATTAGAAAACATTTGCTACTTTTTTTTTTTTTTTTTTTTTTGCTCTTAAATCAGGATTTCTCAAAACACATACTAGAAAAGTAAGCAGGTCTCTTTACTTTCATTACTTGACATGCGGAAGAAAAAATAAACAAAAACATGGACACCTCTAAAACATTCATAACCAAAGAGAATATGAAAACATTAATGTGAAATGTTCACAGATCACACACATAACTTTTTTTTTTTTTTAATATCTATGAGTCTCCTCGTTGGTTTTATTTAGCAATATTGAGTCATTCCATAATGGGTAGTCTTTCTTGCAATGGATATCCCAATGTAGTAATTAGTTACACAGCGGTCATTAAATTTCGCTTAGCACTTGCTAGTACTGTGTTATTTTGCAGGAGTGCATACTTATTGTTCTAGGTTACTGCAAGTTGCTAATACAAATAGTTAGGTCTGCTTCGGTAGTAGAAGAACGACTATGGTTCATCTCGTAGACTAGTGCTTCCCAAACTGTGTTCCGCGAGGCCCGAATAGATGTTCGATTTGTATTGAAGTTCCGTTTTTTGTTTGTCCCTCCTAGAATTAGTCTGATGCGTGTATAGTATACTACCAAATTAGTATTACGATATTCTAAAGGGGTTTGAAGCGGACCCAGTTCACGCAAACGTGAGCACGCGACACGCACACATTCACGCGCGCACGCACATCTCTTTGGTGTCGCGCACGGAGAAAAAAAAATGGAAACTGTCGGCACGGTCGCTCACACCCCCCCCCTTTTTTTTTTTCTCTCGTAGGCCACCATTCCCTCGTCAGCGCACACGTCACAGGACAATGCTCTCCCCCCCCCCCCCCCCTCTCAAACATTGTCCCTCAGTCGGGCGCTTAGTTTATGATAACTGTAGGTAACAGCTTGCGTCCAGGGATGGTGTGCGGAATACTAGATCTAGATCTATGTTTGTTAGCTGTTTCAACTGTTATTTCCTCTTGTTCACATTGTGCCAAACAAATACATTCACCCTATTTTTTTTTTTTATTTCTCTAACCTTAATTGATTTTTTTTTAATGTCTTGGTGCTTTTTGATGCATTATATAAATGTATTGTTTTGATAACCCCTTCCGAACCTTTTCTGTCTGTCTGTCTGTCTGCCTGTATGTCTGTCTGTCTGTCTCTCCTCTCTCTCTCTCTCTCTCTCCCTCTCTCTCTCTCTCTCTCTCTCTCTCTCTCTCTCTCTCTCTCTTTTTTGGTACACAAATCTTGTGGCATATCTCATTAACCCAAATCAGCGATATTTATGTTTACAAACACACGCTAAATCTCGAGCTCTGATTTCTGTAACACGTTTGATTTATGGACGTGCAGCGCTAGTCACTGGGCGGTCAGTCGCTGGACGTAAAGAAAAGAACAAAGGAAGCTCCCCCCCCCCTTCTCTCTCTCTCTCACACATTTATCAGTCCACTTTGACTGTATTGCCATTTTTTTTAAAGATGTTGTGTCTGGTCAGCCTACAATGGACGTGAAAGTCGATGTTGTATTTTGTTTGAGAAATGAAAGGTTGACAGTTGCATTATTTCTTCTCCATACTGTTGTACTTAGGAAAGTAGGTGCTGTCCTAGTCCTTGAATTTGTCTTGCTAGAACATATGCATTTTTATTACACAAGGCCAAGGACTTGTACATACAGATTTATTCTAACATTTCTCGTTTGTAAAACAATTTATGTTGATGATGAATATATGTTGTGGTGACAAGACAGTTCTAATTGTATTTTATTCAGATTTTCACTTCTTATAGAATACAGACCTTATGTCCTGCATGTTAATCAATGTCTTAAACTCAGCTATGTCGTTGGTTTTCCTGGTTGATCCATTCTCTAAAGGCACTAGGGAAAAAGTTCAATGATGATCATCAATGGTCAGCAATTAAGAATATTTCTTCATAATGAGCTGACCCATTGACCCAAACAAATACGAATTAAAATCCTAACCATAGAGTCAGACCTAAACCTGTTGAGAAGTTATTTCTTGGGTTACCATGTCATTGTTTAGACGACCTCTGTAAAGATTTCTGTAAGAGATACGCTTAATGGCATGTATTTTACTTAACTCTTTCTCTCCGTAATTGTTTACCATATTCTGGTGAAATCAACGTTGGTATCGTCAGTTAGGAGAGAAAGAGTTAAGACTCCAGGTATATTTCCTTTGTGTCATCGCTTACAATGTGTTTGAAACACGACTGTTTGACTGTTTGCAAGTAGTTATGGATTTTTAAACATTTGAGAACCACTGAGTTGATCAGAACAGTCATCCGCTTCAAGCCACTTTTACATCTGTTTGGTTTGATATTAAAATCTGTATTCTATAGTCATAGTTGTCATCCAAATACTTTACATTATTAGGGCTTATTGTTAAGCTTTTTATTTTGTCATGTCAGCATTATACTGTATAACAGACCTTGTCAGTATCTTTCAGAATTTTTTATTTTATAACATAGCTAGTCTCTTGTCACAGTAAGATCTTGTATTCGATCGTTCCTTTTAGATCTATACAAAATTGCCTTGTCCCTGGAGTCGAAATCTCGTTGCCTCGTTGGGTCAAAGTTACAGTGCTCACGCCTTGTCGTTGTCTAACGATAGCCCGTCAAACTTTGTTTAAATAACAGAATAGAAGACCTGGACTCACTCCGTTATCGTGTAGATTCTTTAAGTGCGCTTGTTTTCATAAGTGTAGTACTGTGACCTGCCAACTATAAAGTGTACCTTGGAAACACGGTAGCCTAAGACCGGGAAACACGGTAGCCTTAGACCGGGAAACACGGTAGCCTAAGACCGGGAAACACGGTAGCCTAAGACCGGGAAAGACGGTAGCCTGAGACAGGGAAACACGGTAGCCTAAGACCGGGAAACACGGTAGCCTAAGACCGGGAAACACGGTAGCCTACTTTCGTTCATTTTGTCACATTTTGTTTCGTTTCCGTTCACCGATCCTTCCAGATCTAACACTGCACGTGAAAATGTTCCCACCAAGACTCGACGGTAGAGGAACGTGACAAAAGAACTATTGGAAAGTTGTACAGTTACTATTGTTTTGGTATAAATAACCTTATGTTTGGAAAGAAAAGAAGTGGGGTTTAGGTTTTGTTTTTTTTTTTTTTTTAGAACAAAAGACTCTTCTGTTAGTACACTTCGGATTTAGTAGGCTTCTATTATCGTTGCTACTTTTTCACTTGTCTCTCTGTTTCTTGCAATGAGTGTATGTGTGCGTCTCAGTCATTATCGTTGTTCCTTTTTCCTTGTCTCTCTGGTTCTTACAACGCGTGTATGTGTGCGTCTCAGTGAATTTCGTATGCTCTTGCAAACTTATGCAGAAGGTTTATGTCGTTGAAGTGTTATGTACATTTATACTAGCGGCTGCAGCGGCGGCGACTGATGGCGACCTTGAATGTGATGTGTGACCTTTTCTATGCGTGCAAGGCAGAGGTGTGAAGTGAAGGTGGTTTGAATGAAGTGGCGGATCCCTTGTAGTATCTACCCAGGATATGCCCTTTGTTTTAACAGATTTTATGGGCGCCCTCGAAATTGTTCCCCCGTACCTGCACTCTGTGCTGACATTTTCGTTTTTTTTGGTAGGAGCCACTGACATTTAGGTCATCATAGAGACCCCTTAGAAGATCTGGCGACCTTTAAATTTGCGTGACTTCTCTCTCTCTCTCTTTCGCTCTCTTTCGTGAGTGCTTTTGTTAGTTGTGCGAAAGTTAGAAAGGGAAGTAATGATGAGTAAGCTTTGAGGCATGTCGGTGCTTATGTCCCCTTCCTACCTCTATCAGACGACAACGTTACTTGATGCTTAAGTTGCCTTTAATCTCAATACCCCCCTCCCCCCCCCAACTCTTTTGCTCCCCCTCTCAATCCTGACCCCCCCCCCCCCCCCCGGCTATTACAAATCAATATTTTCCTTGTGTATGTGACTTTCCAGTTACCAGCCCACCCCACCATGTCAATGATGAATGCACCAACAAGCCCCCTCCCCCTGTGTCCCCTCCCCCTGTCCCACCATACACAAACATATATCCAGTTCGCATACATACACACGCACACACACACATATCCACATTAAGCCACTCACACTGCCGAGATGATCTACGCTCAACACTGCGCCCGAAGTGAGCGGTTCAAGCGTCCATTGTAGTCTGGTTAAGTGTGCTGTCCCATCGATGTGTGCTCACGGCCTAGTTCAAAACGAACGGATCTGGAATTCGTACTGTGTAGGATTTGAACTGAGTGCGTTGTGATTATTTCACTGTGCTGCGCCCAGGTATTCAATAGAAATGTGTTGTACTAGCGACACCATAAGACTTTTAAAGCTTGTGGAAGTGTACTTAAGTATTATGTCAAGAAGTTGGTATAGAAAGTATTATGTCAAGAAGTTGGTATAGAAATAGTGCCGTAAATAATACCTTATTACTAGTATTGTTACAGTTTTTTTACGTAACATAGATTTTTTATTGGTTCAGCTTGGGGAATATCACTATGACACCATATTGTCAATCACCCCTCGTGTATACTGTAAATTAGTGGGCTGACTTATAAATGACTACTAACAAATTTGTAATAAATTGCTGTAAATGAGTAATTGTATAATGTATTCCATTACCTGAAGGGAAAGGAACAAAATAATTATGTAAATATTTAAAAAAAAATAATAATAAATTCGACTTTCAGATTATGCAATTTATAGGGTAGACGATGTTAAGGTCATCTGTTTCTGTTGCCAACGCTTAACGAGCAAGGTGTCACGTGGCCAGCACAACGATCAACCGCCTTTAGTTTCCCCAACTTAAGTCAGGTACTCATTAGAGTTGGGTGGACTCAGGGGCGCCCTTAAAAAAAAAAATCCCGAAATTCAAAATCCCAGTCTTCGCCTAGATTCGAACCCAGGATCCCAGGTACAGAAACCGAGCGCTTAACCACTCATAAATTTCTGAAGCTTGAGAGTGACTCTTGGCTAATAATAGATCTACCTCCAGTCTTTGGTCAGCCGCATGACTCTGTTGTTTCAACGCATTCAAGTAGTCAGTGAAATGTGTGGAAAGTAGTATGAGGCAGACGTCTACTAAATTGTTTAGCTCTATGGTCTGATACTTCAACTCTGTTATGTACTAGCTGCAATAGAAACCTGTAACACCTCACTCCACCCAACTCACTTTAAAAAAATAAAAAGAGTTCAAAGCGATTGAAATGCTGGGTATCTGGAATCACACTTTCTGTTACAATGTAGGGGCGCTCGTGTCGATAACTGCCTAGTCCACTAGTTAAGAATCTTTTGACTATGCTTGCTGCCGAAGACGTTCTAGCTCGAAAGTACACATTGCCCAGTTTGAACGTAGCTTGGTAGAAAGGTTTCAGCGTAGATGCGGTTACCTTTATATAGCTGTTCAGTGTGAATCTACCCTTAGAGTGCAATGTGCACATATGCTTTAACAGTTCACTTAGAAACACACTCCTTGTTCTTTTTTTTTTTCTTTCCCTTCACCTTTTCCTTCTTCCGTGGGGACGTGGTTGCTAGCTCGTAAAGTGCTTGGCATCGGAACCAAAGTATCTTAGGTTCGAATCTCGGTAAAGACTGGTATTTAGAATTTCGTTTTTTTTTTGTTTTTTTTTTACGGGCCCTGAAATAGGTACCTGGCATTAGCTGGGGAAAAGTAAAGCGTTTTTGGTCGTTGTGCTGGCCACACGATGTCACACGATAAAATAATGATTTGAAAAATACTTTCGAGTACTGAAAAAGTTCAGAAATTCAACAGTAGCTAGCAGGGGGTCTACCAAATATCGGAAAACGTGTCAAGGGATCTACGAGACAAAAAAAAAGTTAACCGTGGACCATAGAAACAGATGACCTTTACAGACCTGCCCTATAGCTCGCCAGATCTGAAAGGGGTACTTTACTTTAATATTCCTTCTTCCACCTTCAGTAAATTTAACTGACCCGTTAGGGCAGTGATTCCCAAAGTGGTCTACATAGTTCCCAGGGGGGGGGGGGGGTCGAGACGACATCCACGTGGTAAGTGAAAAAATGAATTAAGGAGTCTATGAGATTTAAACGTGAAACTACTTTAGTGGATCTCATTTAAGCAGGTCTTGACTTTCATTTTGATTATCCATTAATGAAATAACCATTTGAACACCTACTTTATATATCCTTTGAACCTGATATAATTTGTTTCACTGTTATTCGAATGAAAATTGTTTTTTTTTTTCCTATAACCTATTCAACCAGCTTTTCCCAAGAACAACAAATATTTAACATGGCCGAATCTAAAACGTCCTGTAGATCTAGACAGTGTTGATTATTTCACATTTGGCTTCAGTCTTTGCCGAACAAGAATTTGCCCTTATTGCTTATTTACGCAACTAAGATTGATATAATGACGCTTGGAAAGTGTCTAAATTATTCTAGACGATGCCACACTGATAATATTAAGATTGGAAATACGTTCACTGAAAAAAAGTTCAGAATTGCAACATTAGCTAGCGGGGGGGGGGGGGGGTCTACCAAATACCGGAAAACGTGTCTAGGTGTCTACGAGAGAAAAAACAAAGCTTGGGAACCACTGCCCTAGAAGCTACCCAGCACACGTCTTCTTAGAGAGGTTCTCGTAAAACTAGACGGTTGTGTGCGCCGAACTGTATATCTTAGCACAGCGTTTAGAGGCTCCTCCTCTACTCACCCTCATCACACGTATTTATAAGCTGCTGCTGAGAAAAGGGGGGGGTATCTTTATAACTTATCTCAAGCAACTCATTGTATTAGCATTTATCAAACCCAGAGAGCATATTCCTCGTGGCCCGGTAGTAATTTACTTAAACCGCATTCATGAACAAATCGATGCTAAGTCTTTTACGTGTGTGGGTGTGTTGGTGTGTGTGTGTGTGTGTGTCCCCATTTCCCCCCCCCCCCCATTTTCAATTAAAGCAGTATCGATTGCTTCATACCGTATTAGCCCGAGTAGGCGCCCCCTGTCCCGCTTATACATACATACACACACACATCGCCGGCAATCGGACTTAATACACCACTGGTAATGGTATGTATGAGCTAAGGGCTCGCGGCTCCCTCTAGGATCGTATTGTATTGTTGCTACAAAAAAAAAATATGGAGGTAACATGGGGATGTGGTAAAGGGGGGGGGGGTTGTGGTCGACATTTCTAGCGTGAGTGTTGGAATAATTTAACATTCAAATGGATACACAATGTTAACTCTAATAAGGAATAGTTTTGTCTTTTTATTTTACATTAGATCTTGGAACTCGTATTTCCCAGATATGTTAAAACATCGCTTGGATATTAAAACCATCTCTTATAATAGCCTGTTGAAATCATCTAAAATCATTCGTTAACGGTTGTGTCAGACTCTCACAGTCAAGATGGCTGGTAAGGTGATCTGGTAAAATGTTTGTGGCTCGCATTACGTGCGATAGTGTTCTGGGGCATCACTCTTATAACACACAACAACTAGGTCTCGCCTGGTTGAATTGGTCAGTGTCATACAGCTCTAGAGACATCGGAAAGTCGCACCGTCACTGGCCACGTGACCAAGCTTTCTACCTTTCAGTCCTATATATATATATATTGGTAGAGCGTTGAAGTGCAGTGCTTGACGTAACACCACCCGTTTGTTGTAGGACCATTAACCATGAGATATACCTTTGTTCAGAAGCGTCGCAAGGGCTGGTGTCGATCGGTGCGATCAGCAAGTATTGCCACCCGTCCTCTTGACTCGAATCACCTCATCCTAAATCAACTTTCTTCATACATTGTTCTTTAATTCATTGTTTTAAATTCGAACTTAATACAAAGTTACATTTATTGATTGGTGTGCGACTACCAATTGTTTTCTACTTTCATGGACATTTGAGGTAGGGGTGTACATAATGTAGTTTTTGTTGAATAATTTATACATTTTTTTTTGCCGGGTTATTGGCGACTTGCATGGTTTTTTATCGTGGTGAATTCGAAGCTAAACTTTTTTTTTAAATCTTTAAAATCCCCCTTTTTTTTAAGAACGATTTTTTTTTAATAATCTGATGGAGTATTTTTTTTTTTTGGCATTTATTATAAGTGGTGTTACTATAGATGTATAGTAACTTAAGTAATGTGGTGAAAAATTCTGACCTATCATCACATTAGAGAGATAGTGGACGCTCTGTTTAGTTCTACGTTTATTCCAAGCGTTTCTGGTTGATAACAGGGGGAAAAAACACACACACATGTGACGTAATTGTTTCCATTTGTCCAGAGCCTCGGCACGGCGCCGTCCTGATCCTGGGTGTGTGCTTTCATTCTTCTATCGAGAGCCAGTATCGAACGGTCTTTGACCAGCGTATCAATGTCGACCTTGATCTTGATAACACCACATGGTCCGTCTGTAACAGTGACTTGTGGAATGTGGGGTAAGGCCGGGGGGGGGGGGTGAGCCACATGTGTTTTTGTGAGTTATGAATGTCTGCACTCCCCCCCCCCCCACCCCCACCTTTCCCGTTATCGCCAGGTTTTTGTCTTTAACAAGATGTTCTCACTATGACAGGTACCAGATGGTTCACAAATACACACAAAAAAAGTATCACTATGTAGTATATATCTAGGCCGTTATTTTATGAAAAGATTGAAGGCGCTTTGGGGGGGGGGGGGCGCATCCAACATCTTGCATTTTGGAGAGACATATTGGTTTCTGGGTCATTTTTTTTCTTCATCTCATGCGACTACCTGTGAGGGTCATGGCCAAAGCTAAATTTCCATCTGTTGATTTTTTTGTTGTTGTTTATTTATTTAGTTATTGGTTAAATAAATGCTAAACATAGCGCCACACCTCCCACCCACTGAAATGATCTCTCAAAAATCAATCTGAACATATTGGTTTTGTAAGTAGGTCAAACGTGCTCACGTTCAGTCTCATATGGAGGGGGAAAAGGGGGAAGGGACTCCATGAAATTTGTTATTGGGGGCAACTGCTGTCAGAGGGACACTTGTTGCATCTTTGGTGTGTGTGGGGGGAGCTGTGATAGAGAAATCTGCTGAAACATGTGTGACCACAAGGAAGCATGTTGATCTTCCTGGTGGTACAATGTGTTGACCTTCGTACACTCACCTACTTCAGTCGGCCTTGTCATACGGCATATCTTTGTGATCATTGACTTAAGAATGGGATGAGTGGTTTAAGTGTCATTATTCTCCCTCTGAAAAAATCACTATTTATTCCATTGAAAGTATTGCATAAATTAGTATCATGCAGCAGTGGGTTGTACCCCCACAACGTTCTAGTTTTTTCCTATGTAATTGTCCTTAGAGTTGAATAGAAGTCTCTTGGAACTCTATGGAAACCGCCCTCCATCTGCATGTCTGAACAAACTCTCCTGTTTGGGAAAGATCCAAGCATATGTAAAAAAAAAAAAATTCATTCCTATTACCGATTGTTCGCATTCCAATACGCTCAGGGTTGGATCGGAGGCCGAGCACACCGTAGAAAGTCCAAATCAGAGCAGCAGAATAAATGTTATGCTTTGGTTTGTCTTTGATAGAAATAAGCTAGAGAAGGGTTGCGTTGTTTTGTGTCGTTTACACTGCGTTGTTTTGTTGTTGTTGTTGTTGTTTTTTCAAGCTGATGGACAGGGTTAAGTTGTTGGTGTTACCACTGCACCAAAACAAAGTGCTCACGCTCCAACAACTGTTGAGCACGCTGAGGTTGTAGCACCTGGACACACGTGCTCTTGGTTTACCTGGCGGCTACCTCTCATCGGCCCTTTGATGTCTCGGAAGTGCTTATGATTTTACTGGTTTGTTTTGTTTGTTTATTGACCTATGTGTGTGTGTGTTTCATAGACCTATCTCGGCTTATCGTAAACTTGTGTATTTACCTGTGTGTGTGTGTGTCTTTCATAGACCTATCTCGGCTTATCTTAAACTTGTTAATTTACGTCTGCTGTGACCAAAAAAAAAGGCAAATCATAATACAATATATAAATATTTTTTAAAATCTTGAGTTTTTCCGTTTCAAAAGACAAGTGGATTTGAAAAGAAACATAATTATGATATGACTTTTCTGGTGCTTATCATAGTTATTAATTTCATGTTCTTGATTTCCTGAATCTTTCATTATTGTTATATTATGGATAGAAAAATCTCGCGTAGCAGTTACAGTAAAACAGGACATAGTTACTACACCAGGCCACCTACGACATAGTTACTGCACCAGGCCACCTGGGACATAGTTACTACACCAGGCCACCTACGACATAGTTACTGCACCAGGCCACCTACGACATAGTTACTACACCAGGCCA
The DNA here is from genome assembly GCF_947242115.1 of Biomphalaria glabrata. Taxonomy (NCBI): domain Eukaryota; kingdom Metazoa; phylum Mollusca; class Gastropoda; family Planorbidae; genus Biomphalaria; species Biomphalaria glabrata. The sequence continues at coordinate 5,119,891 of NC_074728.1, forward strand.
CCTACGACATAGTTACTACACCAGGCCACCTACGACATAGTTACTGCACCAGGCCACCTGGGACATAGTTACTACACCAGGCCACCTACGACATAGTTACTGCACCAGGCCACCTACGACATAGTTACTGCACCAGGCCACCTGGGACATAGTTACTACACCAGGCCACCTACGACAGTTACTACACCAGGCCACCTACGACATAGTTACTACACCAGGCCACCTACGACATAGTTACTGCACCAGGCCACCTACAACATAGTTACTGCACCAGGCCACCTACGACATAGTTACTGCACCAGGCCACCTACGACATAGTTACTGCACCAGGCCACCTACGACATAGTTACTGCACCAGGCCACCTACGACATAGTTACTGCACCAGGCCACCTACGACATAGTTACTGCACCAGGCCACCTACGACATAGTTACTGCACCAGGCCACCTACGACATAGTTACTGCACCAGGCCACCTACGACACAGTTACTGCACCAGGCCACCTACGACATAGTTACTGCACCAGGCCACCTACGACATAGTTACTGCACCAGGCCACCTACGACATAGTTACTGCACCAGGCCACCTACGACATAGTTACTGCACCAGGCCTCCTAACATTTTTTCAGACGACTGAATCTGAAAACGTACATATCCTGGCTCTCGTTTAATAAGCATACACAATTAGAATGTTTATATTCTCGGGTTGACAGTGTCGAGCAATTTTCTAGTAATTACAAAGTTTTTGGAATACGTGTTCAAGGTCAATATGGTGACAAAGTTTCCAAAATACGTGTTCAAGGTCAATATGATGGCAAAGTTTCCAAAATACGTGTTCAAGGTCAATATGGTGACAAAGTTTCCAAAATACGTGTTCAAGGTCGGGGGTCTTAGTGGATGAGTGGTAAAGTGTTTGGCTTCCGAACCGAAGGGTCTCGGATTCAAATCTCGGTGAAGTCTGGGATATTGAATTTTAAAACGATTCGAGTCCAGCCAAGCGGGTGTCCGACATTAGTATGACGAAAGTAAAGGCGGTTGGTCGTTGTGCTGGCCACATGACACTCTGGTTAATCGTCGGCCTTAGAAAGAGATGACTTTTGCTCTCTATAAGGTCTGAAAGTGGTACTTTACTTTTACATGACCGATGTTCAAGGTCTTTACAGTGGCAGTTTCCTAAATGTTAAGGAATTTCATACAAGACTTTATGGCAGTACTATATCCAACTGCAGATAACAATATTATCTTGCATTATAAAAAAAAAAGAGGGGGTAATTAAATTTCAGTTTGACCATGTCTATCAAACTCATTATACGTGCAAAGGTTATTTATAGGCATAGTTGTTTTGCCTAATTGTGTGATGCATTATTTACACTGATTTTTTTCAAATTCATCGTGATTAAAAAAAACAAAACATAGATACTTCTAAAAGTCGGCGGCAGAATCTCTTTGTATTTCAATAGGTGTAAACATCAAATTTCATCCTAATAATCAGTTTTTGATGTGAAACGAAACAAAACAACATAAAAAAACATAACGCGAGAAGGCGAAACAAATTCAGATTATTTTTACTTTACACCTAACCTGATACTTTCGATTTTAGCATATGCATGACCCATATATCCCCAATGTCTCTCTCTCTCTCTCTCTCTCTCTCTCTCTCCTTTTTACAGCTGTCATGGCGCACATTCTCTCTCCATCCTTAGGTTCTGCTCACCACACAAAACACACACACACACACACCTCACTGGATGTAGCAGTATCAAATCACCAGCACAGCTGTGCTGAAGCTTTTTTTGTTGTGTGTGTGGGGGCCGCTCTAACGAAGAACATACCTTTAGCTGCGAGAAGAGATGTTACGCTGGAGTGGGAAGGATGGGGTGGCTTGGAAAAAAAAAGGGGGGGGGGTGTAGGAACTCTGTGCAATGAACTGACTCACTCTGTCGTGTTACTGTTACCGAACGATTAGGTTTCTGGTACCTGTTGACTAGCTCCGTCTGGCTTACCTCGCGGCTACTAACATACAAAATAGAACGGAATACGTGAAAGGGGGAAGGGGCGAGGGTGTCTCCTAGTTTCAACTCTCCTGTGTCTATAAAGTTATTGTTATTTCTCTAATTCATACTAAAAAAAAGTTGAGCTCATTTTTGAAACATTCGTGATTCATAAACTCGAGCACCTTGCCCGAAAACGTAAATCTCTTCGTCTTAGATAGCGTAAACGTAAATCTCTTCGTCTTAGATAGCGTAAACGTAAATCTCTTCGTCTTAGATAGCGTAAACGTAAATCTCTTCGTCTTAGGCTGTGGGTAAATCAAGCGCCATCCATCGAGCTGCCGTAGCGTAGGATACTTTTTATGACGTCGTCCCCTAGTGAACCGTAACGAGACCAATCGATATAGTAGGCCTGAACACTGACCTGTGACGTGGCAACGAGCTATTGGTCTAAACTGCCCACTGGCTGTGACGTTGCAGGTCAGTGTTGAGGCCTGCTATAACGAATGGTCTCGACCAGAGTCAGTGCGCATAAGGAAGGTAGAAAAAGAGCGCAGTTTTTGTTTTTGTTTCTGTAGACGTCATGACTGCATCTCTCATTATACTATGGTCCACTGTGTATATACTTCGTGGGAATTTAAGTGAAGACCACGACTTGGGGAAAGATCTGGTTAGTAGAAAGATCAGTTGGAAAAAAAATTTAAATTAAATTGACTGTAGTCTTCAAATGTTTTAAAATTTCACATTTCTTGCCTTTTTTTTTTCTTCTTTCGGGAGGCAAAACTTTTTTTTATTATTATTAAGCGATCTTTATTTTTTTTTTCTTCTTCTTTCGTTTGCTCGCATGCTACAGTAGCCATCTTGAGTATCTCATATTTTTGGGAGCCTGGCACCACAGCTGTGTTCGGTAAACGAGTAAAGCACAACCTAGCGCCACCTGGCGTCGGATGCTCCCCTACCGTTGTTTCTTACCAGCAGCCAAGGAAACATAACTCTCACACATGTGCTGCTTCTGCAGCTACTGATGTTTCTGCAGGCACTTGTGGGTTTTTTTTTCTCTCCTCCTCCTCTCTTCAGTTTTCCTCTTTTCTTCCTGCGACTTACCAGATTCCCAGACATCAAACGGGTGCTAAATAGAACGTTGTGCAAGAGGTTCAAATTTTTTTTAGTTTTTTTTTTTGTTTTGTTTTGTTTTTAGCTGAAAAGAATCGCTTGATTAGCTTGTAGATTATGTTTTATTTTTAATGGAAAAGATCTCGAGTTATATTTGGCAACGCCAAAAAGAGAAGAAAAAAATGGTTGGGGGCGAGGTTTTGCTTAATTATCGAAGATTATTGTATGAAACATATGCAGTCGTTCTGATACCTTAGGAAAATTTTCAAAGTGACCAAATTCTGACGAGGTTGGGGTTTTTTTTGGAGAAAAAGATAAATTAGTCAGCTATAAGTGACCCCCCTCTTTCCCCCCTCCCCACGTTTAAAAGAAGGTGCCCTGAAGTCATTTGTGATAATATGTTCAGATCAAGCTGATGTGTAGCTTTATGCGTTTTTATCCTCAATGTTAAGTCCAAGATTTTGCACAGTATGTTGGACGTCGAAGATGTTTCGGTTGAGCTCTAGTCCTACGTGCTAGTTTGAGGCTCTTCCAATCCTTTTTATTTGTAGATGCTTCCTTACCATTTTGTCTCTCATAATACTACGCCCTTTTTTTACAAAGCTGTCTGTGTGGTAAAAAGTTTGTACACGTTATTCCTCCAAGACCCATTCTCGGATCAAGTTGAAATTTTAAATTAATATTTATTGTTCCTAACGAACATTATTCAGTTGATAAATTAACCAAGTAGTCATTTAATTATTGGTAATTTTTTTTTTATCGAATAAGGGAAATTACTTCTACAATATTGAGATATACAGTTGTAAGTGTTGAGTGCTTCCCTTCAGATAAATGTCAGATACCCTTTAGAGCTGGATTGACTCAGAGACGCCCTAGAGAACCCGAAATTAAAAATCCCAGCCTAAACCAGGAATCAAACCTGGGACTCTTCGCACGGCAAGCCAAGCTCTTTACCACTCAGTCACCGCGCCTCCAAACTCTAATATAGTCCGTGGTTATTTCATTGTGCTGTGCTAAAAAAAAAAATTATTTCAGTTGTAAAAATTTCTCGGGCATCCTTGTCGATAACATTTTCTTTTATTTGTACAAATTGAATTTTAATTTGACACCGTCCGGAACGATCGACGAATTGAATTCTCACGTGTGCTGCTTTGTTGTGGTTCTCTTTTATTGTCTGCTTTCCAACATGCCTACTTTACCATTTGAACAGGCTAATCCTAGCTTAGTGTATCAATTCACCAAACTTCCTGTCTCAACAGAAGAAGAAAAAACAACTGCTACATCAATTACACATATGCCCCAGATAGGTATCACACAATTGCTGTTATCACACCACAGTCGCCGAGGATAGCGTTACACTCGTCTGATATGCGGTAGGTCACGGGAAACTGCTGATGGCATTTTGATATCACACCCCCCCCCCCTCCAAACCGTCTGTGAGTTGTCTTCCTGGGCTGCAGAAACACAGCAGCATCATATGAATGAAAAATGTGAAGAGGATTTTTTTTTTAAACTTTAGACAAAATGGAAAAAAAAAAAGGTGGGTCAGTTTGCGCATAATGAGAAATAAACAGCATGAGGCTAATGTGATGATTGCATTCGTCCATCGGTTCCGAATAATTTGAATGATAATCATGTCATCAATATCAAGTCATGTCCTCGTGACCCTGATAGCTGAGCAAAGGGAGGGGAAAAGCTGACATCGAGGGATATTTCTCATTTTAATTTGAGCTTTGACTCAGCTGCGTTCTGTTTGCTGAGCGCCGAAACTTTCTCCTAGATACAGCCCTAACAACAGACGTCCACATAAGAGATGGAGTCAAAGCTTTGAGCATGATCAGAAGCATAGGAAAAAAAAAGGCGCTATACACGAACTGAAGCAATAATATGGCAGACCTGAAGTGTAAACGATTGAATTTCTGTTCAATTGTAAGTTTAATCAATGAACGATCCCTAAAAGTCTTAGAAATAAATAAATTATAGCTTTTATATAGCGCCACTTTCATGCTTATAGCATGCTCAGAGCGCTATGATCTCATTTGTGGACAAGTGGGAGGGAGGGGGGTATCTGGGAGAAGGTTTTCCGTGCTGCCTTTAGGCGCTCAGTAAACACAACTCTGCTCGAGTCGGGGTGTCAAACCTCGAGCCCCATGCATAGGAAGCCAAGCCAAGTTCAAGCGTACTTATCCTCTCGACCACGCTTCCCATAATCCAATGTATCGGTATTTTGAGGATGCATGCCAGTGCCAGCAATTTATTAAGAAGCCGTTGATGACCGAGCTGTGAGCGTGCATGAATATTTAATAACACCGATCCGATAGTTACAAGATCACGTGTTAACAGAGTTGTTTTCTGTTGGTTGTGTTTTTTTTAAATGTTTCGCTTCTAGGTCCAGGTTTGTTGCATGTTGATTGAATGTTGCGTCTGTGCGTCTTCCGCTGTGCTTCACACCTGGTGCTTTAAGTATCTCCAGACATCTGTAGTCTGGTCCATACCTGTGTCTGTTAGTATGTGTGTTTAGCGCAGAGAGAGAGAGAGAGAGAGAGAGAGACTAGGAGATGAAAAGACGCGGGTGTATAATTGTACTATCGGTTGTCATTTGTATGCGTGTTAGGAGGCAGCGTTGAGGAGAGAGTAGGCATCTAATTGCGGCTTATCTCTTGTTACTCATCTCCCTGCGTGTGCGGGTGCAAGTATATTTACATGTCCTTTGCACGTGTTTTCTGTCCAGACAAATATGAGAGATGCATCCACTGCCTGGAGAGAAAAAAAATGGGGGGGGGGGGGAGGGAGAGGATTTGAGCCTGAACATATGCTTGTGTCTTTTATATACTCCGATAGTTATGTCCCTTTTCTCTTCTACTTTTCTCGAATTTTTCTACCAATTTTCTTTTTGGTCGAGAATGATTTGAATATGAAATGGTAGTAATTTTTCTTTTGATGCTTTCTTTAACTACCGGTACACAGTACACTATAGTTTTAGGAGGTTGATGAGTACACAGACGTGCACTTTATAGCATTAAGTACAAAGGCTGTCAACAAAAAATGGGCTTTGAGACTTCACTCTTTTCTGTTCCTTTTGCCGCGTAACAGCGTGCGCCCCAATTTCTACAAAGCTTGTATCAACTCACTCTGTCTGCCTGCCTGTCTGTCTGGTAAAAAGTGTGTACATGTTATTTCTCCCATACCCATTCTGGGATCAAGTTGAAACTTCGCACAATCATTGACATAGACAAGACATGAATCTTTTTTTTTTTAAAGTAACCAATTAGAAAATTAATTACTGGTAATTCATTATTTTGTTTGATACCAATAAGGGAAAACAATCCTTCAGTATTCACAGATATAACAAAATTTGTTGAGTTTAGTCTCCTTAAATAATTGTTAACGCTATTTCTCTCAGGCATTCTCGGATCAAGTTGATACTTTAAAACAATTGTTTATTGTTCCTAACTAAACATGAATCAACAAACAAAAAATGCTAAGTTAGTCAGTTAATTATTTTGTAATTAATTATTTTATTTGATATCGAATAAGGGAAATAACTTTATATTATAGGTAGATATAGTTTTAAGGACATAGATCTTTCCCTGTAGATAAGCTTTTTTTTTTTCTTCCTTTTTAAAAAAAAAAATATTTTGTTTGTTCCTCCTATAAAGCAGCATAAACGAAAACAACTTCGAATGCGTGAAAAAATAATAAATTCACTTTTTGAAAAGTCCTCCCCCCCCCCTCGAAAGTGATTCCTCACCGCCCTCTATCCCCCCTCCCTCCCCCAAATGATTTTTTTTTTGAAAGATGTGATGTTACAGTCTTGTTTCGGATTCTTCCAGCCGCCATTGCCGTTTGCAGCGCAAACAATTCGATTTATAATAGGTCACCAACCTTCTGTTTGAAAGTAGTGCAGAGCTCGTGATGACAATGTTGAGCTATGTATTCTGTAGTCAAAGCGCGCACTTTTACGCGAGTATCTGGAAGTTTGATGCTTTGGGCCACGATGTGCGATATATCCTCGTTATTTAAACAAAAGGCCCCCCCCCCCCCGGAGTAGCCACATTTAATTGAAGCTTATCGAATGCGATGTGCGTGGTGGCTGAGCGGTTATTCGCTTGGATTCCGAATCGGAGGGGGGTCTCGGGTTCAAAACCAGGTATTTCAATTTGGGATTCCTAGGACGCTTCAACTCAAATGGGTACCTGGCATAACTAGGGTAAGGGCGGTTGATTGTTGAGCTGGCCTACGTGAAACCCTCGTAATGCATCTGTCTCAGAAACAGATGAGCTTTATATTATTTGCTTACGTAGATCGCCAGGTCTGAAAGGGCTACTACTTTTATTTGATCTGTTACGACTTATAACTTCAGCCATAAAATAACACTTTTGTTTTTTCGTGTTTTTTTTTTCTTTTTAATGCAACCCTGGGTTCCTGACCCCCCCTTTTTTTTTAAAGGTATTTATGATTGGGTCTTAACGTATCGGTACTTAACTGGACACCATGCTTACTTTGACCTACTTTGTAGTGCCACGTGCCAACTCACGTGCATTCCATATAGCCCAGCTCTTTGGCCGGTCATCCATCCCTGAATATAAACATACACAGATTTCTCGCCACTGCTGTTCGGACTTGCCCTCACACCCTCAAGGACACATGCACTCTAGATCGAATCCCAGGTGGCACGAGCCGAGTGCAGGCGGAGCATCAACGGATGACAGTCCAGATGGGGTGCAACAGGTAAACGGACAAACTGTGACCCCCGGGTCCACCTGTTCCCTCAAGGTCTCTTGTGTGTGAGTACAACACATGTTGAAGACGTCGTAGTTAGATATGGATTTGGGGGAGGGGGGGGATATATGCGCACATACATCTCTCCTCCCCCTCCCCCCCCCCCCCCCAAATCCCTCGAGCTGTCCAAGAAACGTGTGGGCGTCACTGAGTTGTGTGGGCGTCACTGATATTGCGGGCTACTCGCGTCTTGTTGCGGGCAACTCACGTCTTATCGCCTAATCAATGTAATTACTGTCTTAAGAAACGGTTCTCAGCGCGTCTTTTTTAACTCTTTATCTCCGTAATTATTTTTCCACGTTTTGGAAGGAATTCTTCATTTTGCTCATTAGTATTTCACTACCCTGTTATGTTTGGGCTCCAATAGCTTTGTTGTTTGTTATCAGAAAATGTTGTATTTGGTATAGAACTAAAGGGAAATGCATGCTCTTTTCATATAATCCAAAGTCAAGTTTAAATAAGTAAACATTAATATAATTTAATGAGGTCAAAATCAACGATGGTATCGTCGATTAGGAGAGAAAGAGTTCAAATCCACTTTGGAATTCGCATGTTATTGACTAGGAAGATAAAATATGTTCATGGACGACTCTTCACTGAGACTCACTGTTCGTTGCGACAGTTGAAAGTTTTCAAGCTGCGACTGTGATTGTTACAAGATGTATTACTGTAAACCATCTGCAAACTCACCTCTAAAAACTCAGTCCTAAAGTGTTTGTCAAAAGGGAAAACAACAAACTCTATACGTTTATTTTTACAGAAATTGTGTCGCCAAGAGGATTAGGTTGTACTATATCATGCCAGAGATCTGTGTTTCAAGCTTTTGTTGCCGCTTCCACCACGTTATTTATCATTTACGATTATATATACATGCAATTTGTTTGTTGAGATTGAGAGGTTTTATATAATTATAAAAAACGGAAAGGTCGTCAATGAAATCAGCTCAGCATTACATGGCTTTACAATTTTGTTAATACCAAATGGTGGGTTTATGACTAATACTAGCTGATGCGCCTACGTTCCATAATTGTTTGCGATCCCAGACATTTATAACCGTGAAGCCAATAACTTCTTCTCATGTTGTAGTTTACCCTTCACCTAGCAACTCCTTTCTTGGATTAAAAATGCCATAGTAGAACTGATTGGTGTGCATTAGAGCCAGTCACAGAATCATGGGACGGGGGGGGGGGGAATTCTATTGCGTGACCCGAGAGGAAGAGATCGATTCCTGTTCCATTGTTAAGATTTTATTTCACGTGTCGCTTATTGGTCCCCACTTGTCACGAATACATCACACACGCACTGTCCAACCCCCCCCCCCCCTTCTTTCACCCCCGTACCTTCCCTCACACATCTGAATCGTGTCACGTGTCCGTTTCAATCTGGGTTGCAATCAAAGTCTCGCACGTGTTGAGCTGCAACAATTTAATATCTACATGGGCGGCGATGGTTAAGATCGAGATCCGCCTAGCTGAATTACATTTCTCACATAATTTTAGTGTTATGTTGTTGTTTTTTATGTTAACCAAATATGAATTTACCTTCTTCAAAGTAATATTGGAACCGGGGGGGGGGGGACTTTCTCTTATACATAAAATGATCAGTCATGTTTAAGTACATTTTTTTTAAAAGCTTATATCTACTCACTAGGTCTGGTAAAAAGTTTGTACATGCTATTTCTCACACACCCAATCTCGGATCAAGCTGAAATTTCGCACAATTATTTCTTTTACATGACAACACAAGAATCAATAATAAAAAAAAAACACAATTAGCTGGTAAACTATTGGTTATTAATCATTTCGTTTGGTACCTCGAACAAGGGAAAGAAATTGTACTTGGCTGAAGTGGTGGTATAAGCTGAATTAGTCCCCTCTAAGACTTGGTGAACACAAACATGAAATAAGACGAAACTATAGAAACAATAGATAAGAATACAATCTTCCATGTGCATAAGCCTTTCACTAGTAGAGTGGTTACCGTGTTGTCTTGAGAATCCTAAGAAGGCTTTAGCCCTTTTAGCTCTTTTTTTTTTTTGTTCTTTTTAAAAATAGATCTATCTATCTAATCTATTACAAACGTAATTACATGACTGATCCAAACCAAACGATTACACTTAATATAAGCTTTGTTGTTGTTGTTTTTTAAAGTATTTTTTCAAAAACTATTTTCTAGTTTGGCTTTTATGAATATTTCCAAAGAAGTTGTAAGAAGTTGCGGCCTAAATTTAAATCAGTTCATCTACTTGTTCTTCCCTACCTCCCACTTATTGTAGCATGGTGCTGGTACTTGAATGCCACGCTGCTTTACTGTCCTGTCGACTTATAATCTTTGCTTCAAATCTCCATCCTTGGTCCGGCTTGAGAGGAATCTTGTTCCGGCCAGATCCTCTCGTAAACTGAAATGCATCAGAGTAAAACACTGGGAACTTGCCAACTATCTCAAGAACACTTTTTAAAGTTCTCTTAGAAAATATTTCGTTGATAGAACATGTCATATCAAAATTGCTTGTTACGTAAATAGCGCACGCGTCTTCTGGTGGATATTGTTAAACCATGAATGCAGGTTAGTAAAGTAAAGTTCCCCGTTTACGAGGGTGTCTTGTGGCCAGCACAACAACCAGCCGCCTTTACTTTTCCCCAACTTATATCAGGTACCCATTAGAGCTGGGTGGACTCAGAGGCGATCTAAAGATCCCGAAATGGAGGTTAGTGCTGATTATTTATTTATAGAATTTTCTCACTGGCCAAGCTACGGTCATTTGATCCAGCTTTCACTTCACATATAAGTAATAATAATAATAATCAGCTACCGGTACATCGACACATTTGTTTTTGTAGATCAAGTATAGCCTAAAATATTTTTTTTAAGTTGTTAAAAAAGGGGAGGGGGTGTTTTTTTCGCCTTCTTCTCTATCACAATGAAACAAAGACAAGCTCTTGTGATAGATAGATTTATATTATTTATAGTTTTGTCCTAGGCTTTTATTTCATTTATAGATCTATATTATTTTTATTCCTAATGTTTTTAGTTCATTTATAAATTTGAGATTTAATATGAACCATCAGTTCTGTCGCTATTTTCCCAGTGTCGTGCACAATTCTTTCTTCTTTTCTGTGTTGTCTAAGTTTCAAACTCGCGCCATCTTCTTTCAAAACTTGTGTGATCGTCTGCTCGTTCTCCTAGCTCTCCCCCCCCCCGCCCCACATATTCGCCCTCCCATACTCCTAAAAAAGCAGATGCCTATCACCTGTGGTGCTCTACCCTGGGTGGACTGCTAATTGGAAAAATCTCGCAAGGCAGCCTGTGGGCTGATCAACAAATACTAGTTGCTTCTCGGGGAAACAAATACCTGCTTTTGATGCACCGCGAAGTCTGGAGGTTCTCACTTCCGGTTCTGATCGATCCAGCATTGCTGGGTTCTTCCTTGCTCGCCCGCCCCCCGACATGGTGGCAATATGTTGTTTAAGTGTTGCTAATATAGGGTTATTGTTGCACCATGGCAGGCGAGAGAAACTTTTAAAAGTGTATTTTTTATTACTGGTCATGTCAGCGAGGACAGCGTTGTATTGATAAGCTGAACAGTAACCGTTTGACATTCATAGTTATTGAACTAATTTCGGAATTCGATTTAAAAATTTGAAGAAAAAAAAAGGGTGTGTGTGTATAATAAGCTCTTTTCTTAATTGTTATAATTCACACACACACACAGAAAAAAAAAGTCACGGCTAATTCTAAAGGTATAATGTACTACTTACATTGTTAGATGTATTATTATTTCGACTTATTGTTTTATGTAAATGTGGCTTCACTGAATGTTTATCTTTAAAGTATATTTCAATAGGTTCGAAAAAAAGGAAATGATCTCAAACGCACATAGTGTCACCCTATCGCTTGTGGCATTGGTAGCTCTTAGTTGGGCGTGTCTCTAAATTCCAAAGCCTGAAATCAACCAATAAATACAAGCTTTACAAAATGCCGTGTTCTTTTTATACTCGTAACAGTAACATCGTATTTCCTTTGTTTAAACAATACGTATTATGACAGCATGAGGCTGTAGTGTAGTTTCGACTCGTTGACGAGTCTCTTGACTTACAATGCACTGGAAGTATAGTTCCACATATTTTGTCATCCAGTCAGAAGCAACAAAAGTTATAGATTTGATTTATATGGTTCCCGGTCACTTCATCCCCGGTCACTTCATCCCCGGTCACTTCATCCCCTGGTCATTTCATCCCCCGGTCACTTCATCCCCGGTCACTTCATCCCCTGGTCACTTCATCCCCGGTCTCTTCATCCCCGGTCACTTCATCCCCTGGTCATTTCATCCCCTGGTCACTTCATCCCCGGTCACTTCATCCCCCGGTCACTTCATCCCCAATTAAATATTTTATATATAAATATGATTTATATATATATTGCATTGATATCATCTTCACTGACATTTCTAACAAATAGGCAAACAAATATAATTTACTTTGTTTTATTTTTAAAAAGTTCCAAATTTGACTCATTGATTTGATTTTACGCAGTGATAGCATTGGCCCCACGGTAAACAAGCGTGACACGTGGCCACTGCCAACGACCAACCGCCCCGACTCAGGGGCGTCCTAAAAACTCAGAAATTCAAAATCCCAATCTTTAACTGGATTCGAACTTTTACCCCTCGGTTCGGAAGCCAAGCCCTTCACTCTCAGCCACCATGCCCCCGAGAGCGGGGGGAATTCGGGATATATTGTGTGTCCATCGTCATGCCCTGGTTCCACTAAAATGACACACTGACTTTGGAGACTCAGGTGCACCGTGACCTTACGTAGGTAGTTTCACTAGACCAAAACGTAAACACGTTTCCGACTGTCTGCGCGTATCACTCGCTGTTTAAAGCTCATTTGTTATGACGTCTAGGACTGTTGTTTGAGTCGCCCCCCCCCCCTTCCAGGCCAACACCTGCTGGTCTTCAATAACACCTGACATTGACCTGAAGGTATCTCTTTGAGCGGTCGTCTGCCGAGCACAATTTCTGTAACTGTCAGTCGCCATGCAGACTCCGATTACTGGAAGGTTCTTTGCGTGTCAATCATTAAAAAAAAATGTTTGTAAAATGTTTTACATGTTTCGGATGTTCCTTCAGAGTTGAAGATAATTACTTCCTAGTCCAAACCTCCCGCAGGACGACGGGGGATGGGAGCGGGCAGGGTTTGAACTCTGGACCATCGATAAATCGGAACGACAGTCCAGCGCGCAAACCGCACGACCAGGCAGCCATCATAGAGTGATTGGCATGCCCTTTTTGTTTGTTTGTTTGTTCTTGGAACTAATATTCACGTCCGTCCTTCTTAACGTAATGCACGCCCACTGTCCTCAAAGCTCGATCACCCGGCACATTTACATTGTACACATGGATCGATGGATTACTTTTTTCCAAAAGTAGAACAATGATTAACACTTTTTAAATATGTCCCTCACCTGAGCGCGCATGTTTTAGTCAGAATGCAGTATAGTACATGTAAACAGTCAAAGCAAGTTCAGGTTGATCGTAAAACTTAAGTAGGCCATTTATCCAGTGACCAAAAAATGTTTGCAACATTAAGTGACTTTTAGGAGCATGCACACAGTTTCACCTGATAATAAGCTGGTTTGGACAGTGGTCTTTATATTGATTAGACTCTTGTGGGAGGCCTCTGTCTGGGGAAAGTGGAGGACTTCAGTTGCGCGCGCCTGCCTTTACGCAAGTCAGGGTCAAATGATAGCGATGATTAATTATCGTCAGATTATAATTTATGGGTTTTTTAGATACCATTTCTATTTCTTGAAATCAGGGATGCCCAAACACTGTGCTGTCCAGTCCAAACTTCTATCTACATCGCATAATATTTCAAATCTCTGACTGACTGGTACAAATTTTGTACTCGTTTTGTCTCCCACTTCTGTTCTCGGATCAATTTGAAATTTTGCAATATTATTCATTGTCGATGACAACACATATCAATCAATTAGTTTATCTATTAGTGGTTATTAATTAATTTTTGTTTACATAGAAAAAGGGAGTTAAACCTAGCATTATTGAAAGACGTGCTAGTGATTTTTGCAGTTCTTCCCCTTAGATAGGTTTTGTTTTTAAACTTTTTTTTCTCTTTAAATATTTGGATTGTTTCTATCTTGATGATGCGGCCGATGACATGCTTAAATGTATCTTGCCCCAGGCCGTAAAAACTTGAGCGCCACTGGTTTACTTTTTTTTTTAATTTAGTCTATATGTCATATACGAAAGTGTAAGAAACTTTTCACCTATAAAGTTTGGAATACAATCATACGAACCGACCCGCTGCGTAGCATACGCCCCCCCCCCCTTTTTTTTTGTTCTGCTGATCCTCGCTGTGACTGCGAAAGTTACGTGGGATAACTCTAGTCCGACTTGCAGAAATAAAGAGTTATCTTTCCATGACTTTTTCATTGTGGTATCCCGCATGGTTGGGCCACGATATATATATACACACATATATATTCTTACATACAAAGCTAAATATTCTACCTCTAGACCTTGGAAACCAAAGCGTATTAAAGATCTTGTTACCGCCCCTGCTCTAACACTTCTTGCCAGCCTTACGAGACGGGGGAAGGGATGCCAAGAACTTCCTGGGTATATCTGTAAAATATATCAGCCCCCGTCAATTCCGGTGTCGGCTTTGCAGGTGTGGCCCATCTGTTACATAACGGTCAGGACTGACGGGGGAGGTAACTCGACCTGACGTCTTCACCGCCAGCTTGATTATTTCCTCTTCGTCAATGTTTCATTTGAGCCCGTGAAAGATTTATTTATTTTTTATCCTTCGTTCGATTTTTCGAGTTGGTTTATAATAATATATTTTATTTTTGAGGCGTGGCATGATTTGGGGAATACGTTCTCTACCCTGTGTAATTTTACTTTTTTCACATGGTATGGAAATGAAGGAACACCCAATTTTAGGTCATTAAAGTACAGATTAATTGCATTCATAAAAATGATGCTGTAATGTAAAGAATACAAATATTATTATTATTTTTTACCAGGACTAGTTTCCTCACCCCACCCCCACTCCCTCCCAAAAAAATCTAGCATTTACAATATATTGTTAATAATTTATAAAATGGTTAAAGTTAGACAACTCAAAAATTGTTTCCGACAGTCAGCATTTTCTTTTTTTACTGGATTGCTTCCCTTTCCTCTAACTATACCTGTGCATGTATTTTTACACGTGAACAGAAAATATTGTAGTCTGATGTAGTTTATAAATATATCTTCTTGTTAGTGGTCAGTGCATTTCCAATGTGCCAGCAACTATAATGAACACTATTTCGGACGATCCTGAATCAATAACAATGACAGGACATTGCGTTATCGTCAACTTTCTACAAGTGTTTAAATAATTAGAAGCCATACATTCGTGCAGGACATTCCGCTAGTGTTTGATTTTTAAAAAAAATTGATTTGTTGTGTGCCTGTGCAAGGACCACGAAGCCCACTATGAGCCTCTATACCAGGATGAGGTCACGTGACGGAGAGCGAGATTTCATCGAGCTAAAGCCAGTCAGAGTAAGTAGCTACTTCTACTTTCATTTTTACACTCGCGTCACTGGGGGGGGGGGGGATGGCCGTTGGGCTTCTACATAAGTAACATAGGTCACTTTTCTCATACTTTCTTCAACCGCTCGTAAGTTTATAAAAAGAAACAAGAAGAAATGAAATGCGAGTCCGTAAGAACCAGAGAAAAAAATTTTAAATACATTTTGTTTAAAAAAAAAAAAAAAAAGACAATACCTCCTTTAGACAATTTATAGATCGATCGTTCTTACTTTTAATTACTAATTAATGCTAGATTTTTTTTAACGGGACAATTTTACCTCCCGGCCCCCTTTTCCCCCGAAAAAAGAAAACTTGTTAAGTGATACTAAAAAGACGATGCGCGCAATGTTCCTGAACATCAATTTATTAAACTCTTGAATCAATAAAGCCTTAGACTCGAAAATTCCTGAACGCGATAGTCATTTCAAAAATGATTTTGGCTCTAGATCTAAGTCTAGTACTCAAGCCAAATTTACATTTATTTTTTTTTCTTACTTTGAAAACTTGAGCTTTTGAAAAGAATAAAACAAAACAGGGTTTGTTTTACCTAGGCCATTAACTCCCCCCCCCCTCCACACACACACAAAACAGACATACTCAACATAAAAGTTACGGGCTACTTTTTATATAGGATTTACCTTTACCTTTCCCTTAGCATTAGTCTGTTGGACAGTTGCGGCACCATGCAAGATTGGTCGACCGTCTTTCTCCATTCCTCTCTGTCTTTTGCCTTAGTTAGAACCTCTTTCAATGGCAGGCCCCTCCATTCTTTTATGTTGTCTTCCCATCGCTTTCTCTGCCTGCCTCTTCTTCTTTTTCCTGTTACTGTTCCCTGAATGAAGGTCTTTGCGAACCCCGAAGACCTTGCAATATGGCCATAGATTTTTAGTTTGCGTTGTTTTTTTTTGTTTTTTTTACGATAGTGAGCAGGTCATCATGGGATCCAATCGCTGCGGTGACCCTTTCTCTAATCTCTTGGCTTGTGATGCGGTCTTTAAATAGGATAGGGCCTACCCATTGAAAATATATATATATATGATAAATATTATAAAATATAAAAAAATAAACGCTTGCATGAAGTAAAGTAAGAACTCCTTGTATAGGATGTCCTCTGGTGTTGACGCTATAAAGTGTTTGAGAATCGCTGATGCCGTGTGTGCTTCTGTGTGTATGTGCGTGCGTATGTTTTATTTTGCTTGCGTGTCATACGGTGTGACTGATCGTCATTTTGGTTAGTACTCTCATACAGTCCCTCCTCCCTAGTCCCCTTACTCTCATTCATGCCTACTCAATGACCCAATTGAGTTTTTTTTCGTGTTCCGGTAAAACTTTTTTTTTTTAATCATACCACTGGATGAATGTACATGGAACTTAGTCATTATAATTTCACTCGTATATCTAGGAGAAATGGGGAGAGGGGGAAATGTGCACGCCGGATTTAAGTTTCTCATGAAGTCTTTTGCGTGGACGAAGTTATTTCAAATCATCTTGGCAGATCTTTGTATACTCGTTCGTTATTAAAGGCCTCAGTCATGTGAGCCTTGTACGTCTGTTTTGACCCTCCGTATGATGGGGAACTTATAAAAACACTGCTTTAACTTGGCTACACACACGCCCTTACTAAGCAGACATTGGTCTCTCACCCCGACCAAGCAAACGATTGTTAAACTTAGTAATACTCTCGCCCTAATAAGCAATAAGTTGTTAAACTTAGTTAATGCTCTCGCCATACTAAGACTAAGACTGCTTTATGATCCTTACCGAAAATTTGTTGTGATTACAAGGACTCTTTTCTCATATAAACACAACACAACAGAAACATACACATAAATACAAAAGACACAACATAAAGAGTTCCTTCAGTGACTACACTACATACTAAGCAAGAAGGATTAGGTCTGTATTGGAAAACTAAATTTAAAAAAAAAAAAGAAGACTAAGCGAAAGAGAGAAAGATTGTGACATAACAACGTGAAGAAGACTTAGAGAGAGGTTGGTGAAAAACGAAAATTGAAAGAAAAAAAACTCATCCCGAGAGAGAGAGAGTGTGTTGGGTCATTCGGTTCATGTCTTAGTTGTATTTATTTTCTCCTCTACCACCTCTCTCCCCCAGCTGCGCTTGGCTGTAGGCTATTTGAATGAATTCTATTATTGTGACCTCTGATTCCTTGTGCCACTCATTGGAAGCAGAATGAACGATTTGAGATAACTGGGAAAAAGTTGGGGGGGGGCAATTGCATGCCGTGAGAACTTGCAATCTAAAAAAAAAAATAATAACCACTGTTAACAAATTTTGTTTTTACAAATGAAAAAAGTATAGAGACATTTTAAGGTGTCGTCAATGAGCCCCCTCTGTTGTGGACGGTCGTTGACTTGTAGCACCAAACTGCTGGTAGACAACTAAACCGCTGTAGGCGAAATATATCGTAATTATTAAAACCTGAAATAGTTTCTTTGTTAGCAATATAGAGCAGAACTTTTATTTGTAATGTAGACAAAATCAAGTTGACATCAGATACAATAAATGTACTAGACTTTAGTAATGATATTTGTTTTAACAAGATCTAACTCACTACAATAACTAAACCTTTCAGTCTCACGTTCTGGAGTCGTCTGTCCTAAATAAGACCAAATGACGAACAATGCTTCCTATGTTGTTCAAAACCAATCGGGACCTTCCGTCACCATAGAAACACACACACATACTCCATAACACCCTCTTATCACGTATATCCTTACCCCCCCCCCCTTTTTTTGTTTTTTAAATACTTTTTTTTTTTTTTTTTTACAAACTCTATACATGTCTAGAACTGAGCCAACGGCTAAATCCACGGAACTCATGTGTGGTCATTTCAAACTGCACTAGATACTGTAATGGACTTTGATCATCTACCTATGAAGTTCAGGATGAAAATAAATATGAATATAAACATTAACACTCCCAACTACTCTTATTGTGTAATAACTGGGCGTTGATTAAAGCCAGCTAATAAGAACCTTAACCACGGGGACCAGATTGGGGTAACTCAAACCCAAACCCCTTTGGTCTCTTCTTCTTTTTTCTTGCCTTACGGCTTTCTCAAGGTGGTCAGGGAATAGAATCATTAGACACACACACACACACATGTCATGTACATACATTCATGAACATCGACCGTTTTACATACACAACATGGCACCTGGGCGGGCACAAAACTCTAAATCCTGGTCACAGATCTCGAAAACGGCTCTCACGATTTTTCTAGAAATGTATCAGTTGTTGTATATTGTTGGGAAGAGAATTACCAGCTCGTTGGCCACCCTGTGGAAACTCTAGTTTGACCGTTATAATTTTCCAAACTAAAGCACGTCAACTCCAATGTCTTTCTTATGTCTGCCATCATTGACCTAGATAGCTACGGAATACATTTATTTGAAACCTGGTCCAACAGATTTAGAGGTCGTATAAAATATAAGTATTATAACAATATTCAAATTGTCAAAAAGTTAAATTTATTCACGTCTTATCACAATTTCATTCACGTGGAGTCGAATCGTTGTGGTAATAAGGGGAGTACAAATATCGCTTGTTAAGTTCCTTCATGTAAGTGCATTTTCTTAAATATGATGACATAACATTAATGAGAACAAAAAGCTGAAGTTTAAAAAAAAAAACGAAGACCGGAATCACTGCATTAACCTTGGCGCTAAAATTATCTGCTTTTAGATAATCATGTTATTCACGTCCCCTAGATGCACTTTGAATTGATGAATTCCAATAATATTTCCCCCCCCCCTTGATTATTGATTACCATATTGGATTCGTGCGTGACACAAAGCCTTCAACTGTACGCTTGTATAGGTCGTCGCTGAACTCATATATTGATGCGCCCTAGTCCTCTCCCCACCCCCCATCCCCTCCTACCCAGCAAGTAGCATCAGTCTTTAGAATGTAATTGTTTGTTCCTTCATTGCCTTGACTGTAATTGTGTTTAAAACTTGGCGCGGGTCTGAGCACGTGACCTAATCAAACTCGAATCTATTTGTACCATCTTGGCTCTGGTGGGAACTTCCTCATCGGCCCCTCCCCAAACGCGGTCCCCTTTACCGCAAGTGTGTAAACCCCAGTCCCCATGCCTCATCCCCTCTAGAAGTTCATGTGTCTTCTTTTTTTTCTTCAAAATTTTTTATCGCTAAAAAAGTAGCCGACACAAAGGCTTCGTTTAAGGCTTAGTCCATAGTCACATAGTGCATTATAAGTCCGGAACCTAGATCTAGGTTTAAACCCACATTTAGGATAGGCAAAGTCTGGACCGAATGACTTAAAGGAAGAATCAAGAGCAGTTTTGTTCTTTATCTGTCTACTCTAGATCTATATTTTATACACGAAGTCACAAAGCATTTCTTATTATATACGCTAGGACAAATTCATACAAGTGATCCTTCTTTATTAGTGCCATTAAAGAATGGAACGAAACATAAGTAAGTCCTTTTGCAATGTGATCTTTCCGTTAGAATTCAGCATTGGTACCATCACGCTAATTTTTTGGTTAATACCAATCTTTGCAGCTCAGTGTTCATGCCTACTATATCACAGTAGGCCTTAACACTGACCTGCAACGCCGCAACCTGTCTGCAGCTTAAACCAATAGCTTGTTGCCACGTCACAGGTCTGTACGGCGTGGCAACGAGCTATTGGTCCCCACTGCCCACATGTTGCGACGTTGCAGGTCAGTGTTAAGGCCTTCTATAACGGATGGTCTACTAGGTGATATTAGGGCGCACACATGTTCGGAAAATGTATCTAGCGATGGCGATTTTTTTTTTCATTCCCAGTTTGGATACATTAGGATAATGGGTAAAGGGAGATAATTTTGCCATCATGAGGAATAGCGGTTAGAATGGACCAGCACTGGTGATAATAGGATTCCTATAGCTTGTCAATGAAGTATTAAGGAAATCAGGGCTAATTGGTCAACTTTCTAAAGAATACCTTTGTTAAGTGATAAACACCGTGAATTACTTGACGCTAATAATGGAGTGGGGGTGAAAGCTAATTGAACAGGTTTGCCGAGATAAAAATTGTGGAATGTTGCTGCCAGGGAAGAACTTAACGAAACAAAAAAAAAATTATATTCATAGCGTTGTAGTGTTATCGTGGCGGTGCCATGAACCGCTTGAGGAATCACTTCATCATCATTGTTAGAATATTAGTTCTGTTTTGGGCGCATTCGTTCATATTTGTTTGGTTGTCAGGTGCCCTTAACCCCCAGCCTTTTACCCATCTCCCTAGGGGCATCTTTTTTTTTTTTTAAGTTGTATTTAAATCCACTGAATCCCCATTTTGACCTTCGTACCTTACTACCTCCGGTCAGCACCGCCCTCCTCTATCCATCGCATGTAAACTACATTGTATAAACATTGAATGTGTTCGTTCTCCCTATGTCACTGACTCCTTCTGACACTCACATCAACGCCAGCAGCGTTACCACGTACTCATTGCAAGGCGCACGCACACACATACGACTGGTCTGGCTCCTGACTCAACCCCCCACCCCCTTGCCCCTCTCAGAGTGTTGTGGTGGTGTGAGGCCATCTCTCCATCCCTCTTTTCATTTCATGGGGGGGGGGGGGGGGGGTTGTCCAATTCTTCTTATTTCTCACTTTTGTATTCTTGTGTTTGCATATCGTACACTGTACACCTCCAGTCGGTGGCTGTGTGGGAGATGGCATGGTCTTCCATCATTAGTGAACTGTTCTGCATTCCTTCCTTATTGACATGTATGAAGTTGGGCTCTTTTGATTAGCTTACTTTGAGGTCACATGCTCTCTACGCGTAACAACCAACATGGTTGCCTTTATGGAGATTAATTTTCGTGTTATTGATATAATTGTGCATACATTTACATATTTTTCATTGTCTATCTCTAAATGCCATCTTATGAACGCTATTGTTTGGATTTAATGGTCTTTGATTGAATCTTGGTGAAATAACTATTCTGAAACCAAAACACAAATCAGTGAACATCTTTTTGCCTTGACCTTCGCGCCTGGGTGACTCTGAGCGGGTGACAGGTTCGTGCACCGGAGCTTGTGGCCTGGCGCTGTGCCTGTGTGAAGGGCCCTGACACGCCCACTGATTTGACCGCTGGCCTTAGGCGTGTTGACGTTGACTGGACAGTGCGGTGCTCTAGCATTTAGTGACGTATTAGGTCTAGAACTAGGAACTCGTTGTTGTTGTTTTTTCTTACTCTTATTCATTTTTTTTTTCGGGCGGATTATAGCGTTTCAAAATTGTCAGCTTACTTTTGTGTGCTCTGTTCTTAGTGTTGGATCTAGTTTGTTTTTAATTCTCCGAGGAGCTTACATTCATTTGACATCGGACTTATCCAATAGACATCATGTTTTCTAAGCCTTTAATGTGTACCACAGTGTATAAGAACGCCGTCTACACATTGATACAACCTGGGACCCAATCTAATAATGTGAGTACCACTGAGCTTTTGTACAAAAGTAAATGATAACTCTTGTGTTCTATCAGACTACATAAAGCAACATTATGTCTTTAATACTACTGTGTTTTATATACTAGTATTTACACTTCTTTGTAAACTATGTAGGCCTATTATATTGATCTAGCATACTTAGAATGAATGATTAGCTAGTTATCACTTCATATCGGCGTTGGAGGGGAGGAAAAAAAAAAGACTTGCCATACTCACAGAGTAAAAGTAACCCATAGATAGAAGGTTGTTAAAAATGAAAGTAGATTGTAAACTTTAACTAGTGATACAACTTGTATATAAAATAATAATAATCTTTATTGTCCCTATGGAAATTTGTGTTACAATTTGTGCATTACACCAAACAAAAAAAACAACACTATAACTATAAGAAACCAAAGTGTACATTCACACCAGACTCACTCATAATTTACATGTGACAAAGTTTATACCAGATTGTTCTTATTTAATGATTTGATTTGCCAGGGGAACAAAAGAGTGTTTGTGTCTGTCTTTGCTATCGGTGTATGCAATATATGTGTGTATCAAGGGATCCCTTAAATGAGCTGCAGCTGTTATTAAAAGTTATTTTGTTTTAATGTAGCGAGAAGTCTCTGGATGAAATGGTCACAACGAAATAATAGGGCGTTTACCTTCATTCCAAAGGTTAAAGTTCAGTGTAGTAGTTTACGTGACCATGTGCCCATTTGTGGCCTGCATATTATGACGTATATGAAGAATAGAAAGGCCTAATCCGCTTGGTGGTGGTGGTTGGGGTCTATTTAAGTTTTCTTTTCGTCTTCTCTGATTGTCTTAGCAGAATATATCTAACAACTAGCAGAAACATATTTATATGCACTTAGAAGGGTAGTGACAATCTTGGACAGTTATCTATCGTATAATACAGACGTTACTTCAAAAAAAAAAAAAAAGAAGATGATTACGCCCTACGCGTCATGCATATTAACCAATGACAGAAGAACTAGAAAGAAAATCTTGTTATAAATTGACAATGAAAAGAGGAAAAGTAAATCAGAGGACACTTTGCTAGAAGTGTGTGGAGCGGTTATAAAAGGTTGGTTGCAATGTGATGGGCTCTTAGTCCACTGTAGTAGGATGTAATCCTCCTCTTGAAGTAACGTCTGTACTTTATAAGATAAGAAGTGTTTCATATCAGAAGGAGACGAGAATGTAATTTACTGTCAGTACTAGCAGTTTAGTGGCCAGTGGTTTTGTTTTGTATTTTAATTCTTTTTACAAAATTTATATCAACTTTTTTTTTGGTCTTCATAAAGTCACACCTATTCTCACTCAGCCTAACACATTGTCTAACAGGTGATTCTTTTAATGGGATTTCTTTCATTTTAAAGATATCGTGGATGATAGAGAATCTCGCATAAAGGCAGTTTTAATTACAGATGATTGACTTTCAAGGGTCAATGTAACGAATTTTATAGCACCTTTTGTCAAATTATTGTTCTCTAATCGAGCGGCTTTAACTTATTCATTAATGATCGTTTTGAAGGCCGTTCTGCGGTGCAGCCTATTGCTTTCTGTTACGTAAACTTAAATTCCACCTCGTCACCAGGGTCCACTGTCAGCGTTTTGCTTTCAGTAAAAGGCTTTCAATCGCCCCCTGGAAAGGGTCATTACTTTCCCGCGTACTTTATTCTCGGCCACCTTGGTGTGAATAGCGACTTCCAAGTTTGACACGTGTCGCAACGCCTCAGCTGCACCCTCCCCCGAGTTGGCCAGAAGACCCTGTCCTTGAGCCTTGTCGTCATTGTATTGTGTCAGTGAAGCGTGGCTATTGTCCTGCATTCCGCTGGTCATTTCCCTGCGCCGATGGTGTTATCCGGTTGCAGGCTAAGTCCGAAATGAATATTACAATGGATAGAGCCGCGACCTCTATGTCGAAGGCGCCGATAGAGCCAATGTTTGAAATGACGTGACAGGAAGAATAATTTAAAGGGGAGGGGATGTAAAGCAAACACGCGAATGGTCAATTGCCTGTATATTGGACTGAAACAAAACATATGTTGTAGCTTTAACTTAGACTTAGTACAACTATTAGTTTGACTT
Source organism: Biomphalaria glabrata (assembly GCF_947242115.1). Taxonomy (NCBI): domain Eukaryota; kingdom Metazoa; phylum Mollusca; class Gastropoda; family Planorbidae; genus Biomphalaria; species Biomphalaria glabrata. The sequence continues at coordinate 5,143,945 of NC_074728.1, forward strand.
AGTACAAGTATTAGTTTGACTTAGTACAAGTATTAGTTTGACTTAGTACAAGTATTAGTTTGACTTAGTACAAGTATTAGTTTAAGCATATGAATATCCGGTGTTTAGTTATATGTCAAGGATAACTGGTAAGTAGTTCCTTAGTATCAATTAGTGACAGTACTAGTGCACCATATGAGGTAAGGTGGCTGAGCGGTAATGCTCTTGGCTTCCGTACCTGGGATTTTTAATTTCGGGATCTTTGGGCGCCTGAGTCCACACAGCTCTAATGGGTACCTGACATTAGTTGGGGAAAAGTAAAGGCGGTTGGTCGTTGTGTTTGCCACATGACACCCACGTTAACCGTGGGCCACAGAAACAAATGACCTTTACATCATCTGCCCTATAGATCGTAAGGTCTGAAAGGGGAACTTTACTAGTGTACAATACCTTTTTTTTTTTTTTTTTTTAAACATTTCGATTGAACTTGTCAGTATTACTTTATGAACGTTAAATACTTTAGTAACAGGTGTGTAAAACTATGTGTTCAGACTAAGGGTACCATCTCTCTAAAGATTCAGCGTCCAAAGCAAAATATGGGAACCTCTGTTGATCGTGTAATGCAGTGTACTGGGCAAAGATTGCGTCATAGTTGCGTGAACTTTGCGGGATTGTTATTTTGTCCTTTCAAGAAATGCCTGGATCCTGTCAAATGTTTCCTCGCTCTTGTGTCTGCTGTGACACCACCACATAGTTTTCAAACTTGCAAGTGAAGTCAGGTTTTCTGTCTAACAAATTTTTTTGTTCTAAAGATACAAGTATATTTCTCAAATTATTGGTACTCACAGATTCTTCCACTCTGAAAACTGATCCAAAGATACGAGTATATTTCTTAAATTATTGGCCTAATAGTTTCATGCTCCACTCTGAAAACTGATCATGTTTGTATGAAGGTTACGGCTAAGAAAAAGACTTTAGTTTTGGTCTCTTTGTACACGCTATTATGTCGTAATTAGTCTCCACTTTGTACATGCTATGATGTCCTAATAAGACTCAGCTTTGTACACGCTATTATGTCGTAATGAGTCTCCACTTTGTACATGCTATTATGTCTTAATGAGACTCAGCTTTGTACATGCAATGGTGTCGTAATGAGACTCAACATGTAGGTGGTTCACTAGTTAGTAAACATTTTTTACTGGATTTGTAAGGATTTTATTTAAAGATGGGAAGAGGCGGTGTAAAGAGTTGGTGCGTGCTGTGTGTATATAGTGAATTGAGATCTAGAGTGTGTGTGTGTGGTGGTGGGGGGGGGTTTCAGGAGCCTTTCGAAAAAAAAAAAAGATTTTCTGGTTCACTGGGAAAAACTAAAGTCCCTGTTATGTCCTGCACTGTGTCGGTTGACCCATGTGTTGTCTTAACCCATAATGACCTCGGGTCTATTACTGCTTGGTGGAAAATGCTTCCCCCCTCCCCACGCACACCCCACCCCCAAACCACAGTGTTGTCAAGGATTGAAGAGTGGGAAGGTGTGTGGAAAAAAAAAATACTGAGAATAGGAGCACTTGGAATGATCTAGACCTCAAACTTTTATGATGGAGAGTAGAACGTCTTCCCGTCATTTCTAGACCTGATAGTTTCGTGTTCCTTCTCATTCAGCTCTCTGTTGGACCGTAGAAACAAACTTTCGGAATCTAGGTCTAGTGGTCTTTTTTATTACTATTATTATGTGGATAAATCCTGTAACTCATTACCTCCCTTCCCATCACATATAGGTACTTGCATGTTGTGCTGTTGTCTTTATAGATCTAGATGTATTCTGTCCATTCTTTATGTATACTAACCACAGTGGCTTATCAGCTAGGGGTCAAATGACTGCATACCTTAGCTCCTGAAGTCTTGAAAAAATAGCCCTTAACGTTTGTATCCACGTTTTATGAAAGCATCTCTCTACCCGGCAAGAGCGTATCCCAGGCGTACCCCCACCCTTTCTGTTGTTTCACTGGTTAGAGGGGGAAAAAATACGTCGTCACTTGTTCATTTCGTCTAATTAATGCTTGTCTCTGGAGTAAACTATAATTACCTCCCTGGGCATGCTTTAATTATTTCCCCTTAACGTTTATAATGAGCAGTCTCTCTTCGCTCCCTCGCCAGCTTTTCATTTTCCTTGCTGTAGATTGGGAGAGACATTTTTTTCTTCTAATTTTAGACTCCTACTCTCTCTCTCTTTCTCTCTCTCTTTCTCTCTCTCTCTCTTTCTCTCTCTCTCTCTCTTTCTCTCTCTCTCTCTCATAAATGTTTGACTTTTTCATCATATGTCACGTGCTTCATGTTACATCATTTGTTTTTGGTCTTAATTTGAAATCTCATTTGGTTGTTCTATAATCACAACAACAACAAAAAATGTGTGATGTCTCATAATGTTTTGGAATCATTTATCAGTTCATAAGAGTGTTACAAGTAGTAAAGGGTTTAGGTATTTAAAAAATGTGGAAATATTTTATGTTGACTTTTTTTTTTAAGTGTTAGGTTTCTTTATTGATTACTTTTTACTATTCAAGCGAAATGACCAATAAATTAATATTACCCTGTGGCCAGCTGTTAATATAACTGCATTGGCCAGCTGTTAATATAACTGCATGGCCAACTGTTGATATGACTGTGTGGCTGGCCAATTGTTGCTATGACTCCATGGCCAACTGTTGCTATGACTCCATGCACCAACTGTTGCTATGACTCCATGGCCAACTGTTGCTATGACTCCATGGTCAACTGTTGTTATGACTGCATGGCCAACTGTTGATATGACTGTGTGACTGGCCAATTGTTGCTATGATTCCATGGCCAACTGTTGCTATGACTCCATGGCCAACTGTTGCTATGACTCCATGCACCAACTGCTGCTATGACTCCATGGCCAACTGTTGATATGACTCGATGGGCCAACTGGTGCTATGACTCCATGGCCAACTGTTGCTATGACCAACTGTTGACAAATTATGTTCAGTTAGTTCTATCACAAGCATGCATGGAAGAAAGGGAGTGAACCCATGGCAGTCAGCAGTTTCTTTTTAAGTTAGCATAGTGAGTTGTAGTGAGTATATGAGTATTCAGCTTGTGCCCTTGTGTCTGCTCCTCTGGACCTGTCAATTGTGCTGACTTTTGGTGCTACTGGATGATGCTTTTAGTGTTGAAGAAACCAGAGGTCTTTGTATTGTATTTTCAACCAGTGTGTGTACAGTGGTCAATAGATATGGCAGTGTGTGTGAAAATGTGTCATTTTGTGGATGTTTCTATTTCATATAAGCATATGGCCATGTATGGATCTGTATTCTTTTCCATTACATTCAATGGATGCAGTGAAGCTACTTTTATACAATCTGACCTTAAAACTGAATTTAATATCTTAATGGAGGGATAATTTGAGATTCCAGTGAATGGTATCCATCTATAACTGGTCAATCATTTACAAAATGTTAGTGTCAAAACTTTTTTCCCTTCCCCCCTCCTCTGTCATAGCCCTGGCAGAGATGTCATCAAATTCTCATCTCCCAGAGTTAAGCTTTGGGCATTCAGATATAAACCATAGTTGAAACAGAACTTTGTCAAATTATCTTTCCCTTAAGATATTAAAACTTACCTAAATTAAACATTTTTCAACACTTGTCCCAATATTTTATATAGATCACTGATGAAGTACTGCATTCAAACACTTCAGTTACATGTCTATGTTTCTTTGTCCACAGGTGTACTCCCCAGTGCCTGATGATTTCTCTCAGGACTCGCCCAGATACAGTTCACCTAAGTCTGCAATGTATACAGAATATTTTATGGGTATTTAAGCTTTTTTTTTTTCTTTTAGTGTTCATTACTATAGCTAGATTTGTGGCTGAATGGTAAAGCGCTTGGCTTCTTAACCAGGGGTACTGGGTTCAAATCTTGGTGAAGACTGGAATTTTTACTTTATGAATCTTTAGGGCACCTAGCTCTAATGGGTCTGAAATGGGAACTTTACTTATTGTTTATTATAAGTACACAATTTTGTTTTATCTTTTGAAACATCTTCTAAATTCTTTTTCTTTTTAACCTAGACTAGAATCATATGTACTGTAGTTCCCCTTTAGACCTTGTGATCTATAAGGCTGATGATGTAAAGGTCATCTGTTTTTGTGACCCACGGTTAACAAGGGTGTCAGGTACCTATTAGACCTAGTTGGACTCAGAGGCGGCCTAGAATCTCGAAATTAAAAATCCCACTCTTCACCGGTATTTTTTGCCATAGCCAGATGTAGTAGTGCAGTTAAAATTGAAAATATTGTTTTTAGAAACATTCTTTTATTTCTGTTGTGCTAAGTTTGTGTTTGTCAATTTATTTATTTTACTTTTTTATTTTCAGACCATCCTCCGGGTGACCAGTGGTCAGGGGGACCAGGTGGTCTTCCTTCATCCTACCCTTCATCCCTTCTTCCAGGTTCCTCTGGAACATTTGCCCAACAGTCTTCCTACCCATCCAACATGCCCCATCATGGAGATATGGTAAGAAATTAGGAAACCTTGGTTTCACGACTTCTCCCATATGATATGGGTAAAGTTGTCTACAAATTAACAGGAAACAGAATTATTGCTAATTCAGTTTCAGTTAGTTAAAACTGAATGAAACATAAACAGGAAAATTTTTATGGACACGCATCAACAATATTGTCCACAATCGTAAAAACTAGTTGAAATATTTATGAGATTAAAAAAAAAAATTCACTCTGAAAAGGCAAATATGAAATTAAAAACAACCTGCCACAGTACACCTATGGACAAAGAAACATAGACATGTAACCTGCCACAGTACACAACTAACATCCTTCTCCTTATCCAAAATTACCAGGTGACATAAATACAGAATGACTATAATTGCCATTGTTTAGTGAAAAATCAGATTTAATTGAAACCTAACCTGATATTATATCAGGTTCTCTTCTTTTCTTTTCCTAAAACCATTGGTAATAACTAACAAATGATCTTTCTCATTTTATAGTTTTCTTCTAAATAAAAAAAAAATTATTGTAACCAATTTACAATCTTGAAATGTAAAATGTATTTAATTTGACAAAATGTAGATGCTACTATATTAGTTAAATCTTTAGCAAGACTCAAGAAAGTAGTTTTCTACATTATTTAGTTTTAAGTAGGCTGTCGAGGTGTTTTGGTACAACACAAACGTCTTATAATGAACCTGCTTTTAGCAGTTCATCTGTTTACAGGCCTTCCTCTTAGATTTCAAGTGTTAACATTTTTTACTTAAAACAAAATTGCTTTAGTAACATATCCCTGTATCCTTTAAAATCGAAGCTGGGTTTTAATCTGATAACAATGTGTGCTGGCATGTTTTGTTTTCATTGTTCAAAACATCTTGCTTCATTGATCTCTCTATCCACTTGTCTGGGTTTTTTTTTTTTGTCTCTCAGACCCATTGTTTCCTTTCTTGTATTCCTCTACCCTGTAATAAATATTTTCTTGATCTATCTATTAAAATCTTTTTTTTTTATTAACATGCTTCCATTTCTTGTATATCTTATGTTCCTTTTTTTTTCCTCCTCTATTTTATTCCCTGGTCTAACCCTCCAGTGATAGAAACCAGATGGCTAAACTGAATCTGTCTATAGATTCTGAATTACTCTTCCTCCCCTCCCCCCATTCTTCCCCCCTTCCTCCACACCCTTCCTCTCTTGCCCTGGGACATACTCCCTTCTTCTTCTCACCAATGTGCCCTGAAAAAGACTGGTAGCAGCCGCAGATTATTGTTTATGAATATAGTGCTGCCACACCCTTAGCAAATTGAGGAATTGAGCCTAATGGCTAGGGAAGTGAACAAAAAATGAGGGGGAGGGGGTTGAGAATTTTAGTCAGAGATATAAAGGAAACATATTTATGATATTATGGTTTTTCATTAAAGTAGAAAAAACTGAACATGTCAAATAACTGCGCAACTTGGCTTATTTCCTCTGGTTTTCAATAATTCTTGTTATAATTTTTAACATCTTTTTTTTACACCCTATTACCATTATTAAAACAAAAAACAAATACAATTGTAATTTAAAAAAATGGATATCAGCAAAAAGGAAATGAACCCTAAATTAAAAAAAAAAAAGATTATTAAACAAGTACATTTTTTAAATTGTGAAAGCATCTTTTAAAACTAAAATGTTGTTAGCATTTCAGATTTTTTTTTAAACCACTGGGTCAAAAGTTGGCAATGAAAAAAAAAAAATCTGTTGACACTTAACCTTACATTCTCCTGTTCTATGGGCCCTTTTTTTTCCCATTTTGTTTTGGCTTGTATAGTATAGCTCTCCTTGCCTCCAGTTGCCAGATGGCACCAGCAATCAGTGTAACTCAATTTGTTTAGCCTCTTGTGTTATGATACAATCTCTCTATTGGGGGCTTGTTATCGCCATTTATTTAATTAGATGTCAAGTCTTTAAAGTCAGACCTGCAAGGGAAAGGGGGAGAGATCACTTTCACCATCCTTCTACCTGGCAACTCTACATTGGCCTGCTTGTTTCATCATAAACATTTAAATTGCCAGCTTGCTCAGAGAAAAAAAAATTTCTGAAATTCCTTTTTGGACTTTAATTAGGCCAACATAGTTGGGTTTTTTTTTTTTTTTTAGCTTTTAAGTTAAAATGACTTTTTTTTTCTTTTAATTTATTGAAAAAATTTGCAAACTAATTAAGTTGTAAGAAAAAATACTTTTTAAATTTAGACATTAAACTAAGAAGAGGCTATAAAAAAGCAGCTTGTAATAAGACAATTCCTTTAAGTGTAATGAATTTGTTGAATCTATAATAGATCACTTAATTAGGATACTTTCAAGGCTAACAAAACATTTTTCAGCCACTTTTGAGATTCTGATACAAAGTATTTGAGATATCAGAATCACAGGAATAAATATAGTTTTAAAATCTTAGCAACAAATAAAAAGGTTTAAAAAAAAATAATATAAATCAGTTTTAGCAAATTAAAAAAAAATAGATTTTAAAAATTCCCATATTAATCAGTTATATTCATTAAGTTGTACTATATTTTGAATCTCTGATTCCTTGTGTATATTTCTTCAATGTGTTTGTCTCTCCAGTCATATCATCATCCAGTTTCTCCTGACCAGCAAGTTCTGTCTTCCTCGGGTCTGCCCCCAATGTCATCGTTCCGTGGTGGGCAGCCTGTTGGGGGGGCCAGTGTGCCTTCAACAGGAGCCGGCTACCCAGGGGCTCCTTCCCCTACCATTAACGGGTCCGACATGATGTCCTCCAGGCCAGCAGTGTCCTCCTCCTCAGGCATGGCAGTGGGCAAAGCCCTAGCATCTGTAAGTAATTTTATATTATTAATTTTATCTTACTGTATTTTTCGCACCATAAAATGGGTGAAGGGGAAAAAAACAACAGCCTCTGATAAAAAGAATAAGTTGGCATGAGTCACCGGTTATTGTACTGCTTGAACTGTTTAGTGTGTTCAGCAAAGAGGCATTAAAGCCGTGCTGGCAGTGTCATCCTACTCTGGTATGGCAATTGTTAGTAGCTTCATATTTTATTGTATTATTGTATTTTTTTATACCAAAATAGACATTTTTTTTACACCCAAGTTAGGTGTAGAAAAACCCAGCGTCTTTTATAGAAAATGTGCTAATCAATTGCACTTGCAGCATCTTCAATCTGTTCTTCTTTATGGCAATGCCATAGAGGGCATAAAGAGCTTAGAAGCTTACAAAATTCTGGAGAGATTAAAAAAAAAGATGTCACTGAAGATGATCTCAAAAATGGAGATCCTTTCAATTTTCAACACTGACATTGAAACGTTCCTGGGTTTCCAGGAACAACTTGAAGAGCTTTTTAATGTCTCTTCTTATTTGTGGATTACTTTGATGATTTCGTCAGTAATGCTGTTTGGTTTTCTGTGTTCAAATGCTGTTGTGGTAACTCCAATGAGTAGTTAATAATTGTCTCCTTAAAACCTGGGGGTGGGTATTTTGTTCTGGTCTGTTTAATAGAGCACACAAAATATGGTAGTATATCTAAATGTCTTTTGTGATCAGTATTCATAGCAGTCTTAAACCATTTTTCTTTCTTTCATTAAGCAGATATATTCTGATAAGACAAGCAGCAGTTACGGGGGCTCAAATCACTCTACCCCTGTGTCATCCCCGACACCAGGTAATATTAGTTTTTTATCACATCTTCTAATTTGTCTCAAATCCATTTCATTTTAACAATACTACAATTTGATAAATTGAAAAAAAAACTTCATTTTATTTGATTTTATCATTGCATTATCATTAATAAACCTGAACTAGGCATGATAGAAAATGTGTTTAAAATAAAGGGCGATGGTTTGAGGGTTGGTAGTACTGGAAATAATAAAAAGGCTTGTCTTTGAGTCCAAAGATAATGAGGAACACAGTATTTCCCATGGCCATGCAGCCCCCAGCTAGAAATAGTCAATGTACAAATACAGTTGTGTTAAGCAAATGTTTAGAATAATAACTATGGCTGAGTAGTTTACCTTTCTCATGTATGCATCCACTAACACATTTCAAATTACATTTACATATTTAGTAGGCAGGCCTTTGCATAAACAAAATTATCAAATACATATTAATTTAGACTTTTGGCAATGCCCATCAGAATTTTAACCGTTATGGAAAATTTTTCACACAAATGGCCATCTAAGGGAGTTTGCCATTGTATCAAGAATGTTATTGTTCAATCTTATGTGTATACTATGGATTTATTTGTATTTTTAAAATTAAGACTCCTTAATCTTCTATGTAATATAAAGTAATATATGTTAATACTTATTGGGATGTCTCTGTCATGTCCCCAGCACCTCCGTCTCAACAGTGGAACAGATCCATCAATCAACCCACTGCTCATTATGATGCCAACCACTTGCATTCACTGGTAAGCTCACCTATACACATCTATAGGTTGTTGTTTTTTTTTTCTTTTTTTTTTTAAGTTTTACTTCCAACTGCACTTGAGACAGACTTCTTTATATCAAACTGATCTGAACTTACTTTATATCAAACTGATCTGAACTTACTTTATATCAAACTGACCTGAACATAATATCAAACTGAACAGGTTTCTTTGAACGAACGCAACACCTCCATACACATTTTAATTACACCTTACCTAGGGAAATTTTGTCAGGATGCAAGATTTACTCCTGAACAATCAGGTGTTGGCTATAAACAAGTCTGTCTACATGGTTTTGTTCATTTTGTGCTAGAATTTGTGTTCTTTTTGCACATTTGGTCACTTAAGGTTTTTTATTAAGGCGTTATATTTTTTTTTTTTTTAAATTGCTTAGGACATCATAAGAATCTACTTTTCCAGAGTATTTATGAATTGTACAAAAGTTAAAACATATGTGACATCCCTAAAGAAAAGCTTTTGTTGATTGTTTCCACATTAGTTCTAATTTGTTTTTAAAGTTGAACATTATTTTGAAATATAATGCTTTGACTGGGGGGGGGGGGGGGGAGGCTTAAAGAGAAATAAATTATGTATATTGGGAATTAGGGGTATTTTTCATAAATAAGCATTGTTTCCTAAAAAAAAATAATCTCAGTCTTAGGCACATAAACCTTTGATCATTAGAATTCAGTATTATTGAACTGTAGTGTAAGTCTTCAATTCAAAACAAGCACAACTTTACCCATGCATAGTTTAAAAACTAAAATTTAAATGTTATGGATTTGACCTTACATTAAATATTGTGTCAAGGAACATGTGTATATTTCTATACAAACAAGTTCTATGTACCAAGCAACACAATTAGATCAGTTTGTAAATTGCTTTACAGCCACTAATGTTGTTGAGATAACATCATCTTTTTTTTTTATTATTATTTTTCATTTTGCATGAGTTAAGGTGACACTGAATTTCTAGTATGATATAGTGTTTAATTTTAACAAGTTTAGTTTTTTTTTTTTTGTTTTTTTTTTTCATTTATTTACCTTTTGTTTTTTGTTTTTGTTTTTTATATTTTGACTTGCATGGTGGAACAAATAATTTGTTGATGTTGCTATAGTGATATCATTTATTTCAGTTGTTAGCATTGTGTAATGTTTTATTTGTGTGTGTGTGTGTAACACTTGTTTTATCCATGAGACCCTTCACCCCCTTCCCCCACTTTTTCCCTTTAGCCTATGGTAGATGACCGCCTGACTGATGCTATCCATGCCCTTAGTGATCATTTGGAGGTAACTGGGCAGTTTATGACTTCAATTCTTTCTCTTTTTTTTTCCCAGACTGTTGTTCAAACGTAACATATTTATTTATTTTCTTTGCTAAGTGCAAATCAAAACAAATTTTAATTTTTCTAAGCAATTAGAATAAATTGAAGAGATAAAAGGGGAAATAGATCAAGGGGGGAGTGGAATTTAACAGGAAAAACAAAAAGTTGGCACACTATTTTTAATGGGTTTGTAAGTGAAAAAAAAAAAGCATTTTTTTACAATGCACAAAAATTTTATTTTGTTTTTAAGTAAAAGAAAAGAAATGTATACACTCTGCATTGTTGTTGTTCTAGACCAAGCAGTAAAGTCATGATGTTGTTTACATTTTCCTTATTGTCTTGCATGTTGCTTAAATTTTCTTGTATGCGACACACTAGTGGCTTTGCTTCATTTAGGGCTTTGGACTCTATATTTTTTTTTTTTTTTCCTTTTTGAATGTTTTTATCTAAGTCTCACTGCCATTACTTGAGTCAAATGGAGCATGATTAATTAACATTTTCAGCACAGTGAGATTGTGTTTAATGAAACTATTTTGCCTAAGGAGAAATGTGAAGAAATGTAACTTATTAGTAACAAAGTATCATTTAAAAACATTTGACCTACTTCTTGTTATCACAACTAGAGCAGACTGTCTGATAAGTCATTGGTTCCTAGTTATTAGTTTTATCCAACATTCAACAAGTCGTCCAGTGTTAAAGCAAAAGGAACTTCTTCTTCTTCTTCTTCATCGTTCTCATTCAAAAGGAACTGAAATGCTTTGTATTTAGACTTGCATATTTGTTGTCAGTGTGCTCTCATTGTTCTTGTTGTTCTCAATGTTCATCAACACAAGGGCCAGGGAGTCGTTGTTGTAACATTTATCATTCTCATTCTTGAAAATGTCATTTTTCTTTTCATTTAAATTATACACAAATGTCACAGCAATGCTATTATGCTTTATAATTATTCATGATTTTCAGTAATATCATTTAAAATGTAAGTGCTGCTTAATATGAAGGTTAAATTTAAAAAAAAAAAAAAAAAAAGCTTAAAATCATGAATAGCTGCTATAGTGAATAGTATCAAGTATTATAGCGAATAGTTTTAAAGAATATTGAATGAATCATAATAAATAAATAAAAATATAGTTTTTACTGTTCATGGATTCAAGCTTTATTTAATAAATGAATTACCATCACATGAAAGAGATTTTTTTATTTAAGAATGTAGCTTTGCAATGTTTGCATTCATCCGTTCCTCAAAGTAAAGTTCCCCTTTCAGACCTTGAGATATATAGTGCAGATGTAAAGATCACCTGTTTCTGTGGCCCATTGTTAACAAGTGTCATGTGGCCAGCACAACGACCAACCGCCTTTACTTTTCCCCAGCTAATGTTCCTTTGCTACATTTCTGTTGCGCCCACATACTAATATACCTGCATTTCTATTCAATACTATACACTTATTAATTTTTCATTCAAATGTCCTGATTGTCCTCAGCAATCATGATTTGATCTGCTTGTAAGTCTCATTACCTGTTGGCCTTATAACAGAACACATGAAAGTGACTATGTCTTAGATTGTATGCCTATTTTGCCTTTCCACAGAGTCGAATGGAAGAGAGGCTGGATTTAGATGATGCCATCCATGTTCTTAGGAATCATGCAGAGGGTCAACCGCTTATACCTGGTCATCTTCCTCCACAGCTGATGCCCACTGGCCCCCATCCGCCAGGTGTCATGGGTCCAATCAGTTTTGCAAGTATGATGGTCAATCATTTGGATTCACCTCATATGGTCAGTATTTTTATCAACTTTTTTTTCCCCTTCCTAACAGCTCATTTCTTCATTGCTTTTTTTTTTTCTTCTTGGTTTTAATGTCATTTTGTCATTGTTGTCCTTATTTATAGTACTTTCACTTTCTTTTTCTTGTTCTATTAGTCTCCTTACCCATTGCGCTGATTTTAAAATCATTTAATGTGGCATTAATTTAAGAATGCCCAATAGCTCCTCTACCTTGCATTGTAAAAAGTGCTTTTATAAAAGATACTATCTTTGACTTTCTTTTGCAACATATCTTAGTCATTACAACACTAAATTCTCATTTCAAATTTATCTCTTTAAAAAAAAGAACTTGTAAAAGATGTCGATTCCTTTAAAATGTTTCGACTAGAAGGGTCTGTAAATATAGTTAGCTTCTTATCTTATATAATACAGACGTTACAGACGTTAGCTCTAGTTAGAAAGTATCTCTTTTAAATAAATCTTCTTCTAATTACTTCCCCTACACGGTAAGAACATAGATGGCTACCCCCTTACCTCATCCACGTCTGCTGGAACCATTTTTTTTTTCTGAGTAAGTTCCCCTTGGTGTTTTTTTCTCATCAAGGCCCGCCACCCAGGTCTAAAATTTCGTAGCAAAGTTAGGCTTGTGAAAAGAACGCTTTATATTTTACGCATGTCTGTTATTTACATTTCATTTGGGTATATGAAATGTAAATCTAGATTTCCCTACTTGACATTATGTAGGTTTCATCTGTGTATTTGGTTTATGGTCACTTCCTTAATATTGTCGATACTCCATTTACTCACTTTTGTTCAATGAAGATATTCAAAAGAGTGAGCGTTAAAAACAAAAGTACATAGTATTACAAGCTAATAAAATTGTTCTCTGATATTAGATTTGAACTGGTATTTGAGCTATCAAAATTTCCACTTTTTGTTTTCCTCATGTCATATGTCTATAGACCCCCATCTTCTTACTTCTCCCCCCCCCCCCTCCCACCCCAGTCACCTCAACTCTTAAGACACACACGCATAAACACCGAGACTCATACTGCTCCAATTCCATTTACTCGTTTCTCCATCAAGCCACTCTCCTACCTAGCCCGCCCCTCACACGTGTTTTTCATGTTGTAGAAAAGGTCAAATCCAACTAAGCACATCTGTTTTCTAGACTAGACCACCACCACCACCACAGTCGCTCCCCCCCCCCAACCCCATTCTTCTCGAATCACTGCTCCGCCTTGAAACAAAACTTTTTTTTTGTTTACGTTAGTCTTTCATTAAAATCACCAATGGCGTCAATTACTTCGCCCCATACCTCCCGAAACTTTTCTCCCCTCCTCTAATACTCTCTTGATTGCGCCTTCAATAAATGAGAACTAGAGTTCTGGGGGGGGGGGGTCTTGTGGTCAGGTTCAATGAAGGAGATATCTGCTTTCAAAAAAAAAAAATATGAGTCCGGCATTTCCTTAAATTATTGGATATTGATTACTAAGCAAAAACCTGTATGTCTACCTGTGTCTTCCCCCTGCCCCCCCCCCCCTTCTCTCCATACACACAGAAGTCGACTTACGCATCTACTCTGAAGGTATCCTATGTCTTGAAGTCTCTGAGTTGTCTTCACTTACGGTATAGGTCATAGGCTCTATCTCTCGTCTGGCTGTCATTTCCTTTTTTTTTTTTTTTTTATATCACGTTTTGTCCACCTCGTTGAACTGTTGTGTTGTTGTTTTTTTTTTTGGTCTGTATTCCACGCAGCCTTAGATACACCCGAAGTGTCTAGTTTTAAACCTAGATTCCTTGGGTTAAAACTTAGAAAGTTAATGTATTGGGGCCCAATACATTATTTGACGTCATTAAAACAAATGCCTTATAAATCTGGAAACAAACGTAATCTATTAGTATCACAGTGTGTATATAAACTTTTTTTGTGTTCAATCACTTTTCTATAGCGCATATTTCCTGCTACAGTTGGCTCAGTTCTCTGTGGTCCAACCTCTGTTGTGGACATGCAGGGGGAAGGGGGGGGGCATCTAGTGAAAGGTTTCCATGCTTTCTTTAGTTGCAAACACAGTCTAGATTTGAACTTAAGCCTCTTTGTTAGTTAGCCAAGCGGTTTAGGCCACTCAGACTCACATTCGCAGCTTATTGTGTTTAATGGAATGGAAGGTTTCATTTATAAAGTAGACTTGCTGATTGGAAAGAAAGATTTCATTTATAACGTATACTTGGTGATTGGAAAGAAAGATTTAATTTTTAACGTAGACATGATTGGAAAGAAAGATTTAATTTCTAAAGTAGACTTGATGATTGGAAAGAAAGATTTCATTTATAAAGTAGACTTGGTGATTGGTAAGAAAGATTTCATTTTTAAGGTAGACATGATTGGAAAGAAAGATTTAATTTCTAATGATTGAAAAGAAAGATTTCATTTATAAAGTACACTTGATGATTGGAAAAAAAATTCATTTGTTAAGTGCCCCTGGTGATTGGAAATGAAGATTTCATTTATAAAGTATACTTGATACTTGAGTCTTCTGCATGGCATAAGCAGGGCCAAAGTTTGATGCCAACTTTTAGAAGGCTAGCACTCGATGCAAGTTTTAGTTTTCATGGTTATGGTTCGATTCGTGTGCCGCAGTAACTGGGGATGTTATTGCTCGCTTTGGTTGGAAAGAATGAGAAAAAAAAATCTAATATTTCCATGCCACCCTATGTCTTGTACTGTCTTACATTGTCCCACCTCACTTATTGGTGACCACTGTAACTATCACATGTGAAGTGATTTGTAGGCCCTAAACATTACGCGCCATCTTTAGTTCTAAATACGACCGGGGCAAGTCTCGGTGACCTGGTTAGAGAGAGAGAATGAGAGAGTCTGGTTACAAGCTTGTCCCCACGTGCACACCAGAGCTCTGGTTTGGGTTAGGGGCTTTTGTGTGTTACCACTATCCCCTTGGAGTTCTTGAGGGTTGAAAAAAATGTTGAAACTGTTAGTGCTTGGCTGGTAATAATATGCTAGGTCCTGACTTTACCTGGCAGGCCCTACACATGAAGCTGCTGTTGCGCTAGCTGACCACATTTCTCTGGCTTTGGCGGAGGGTGGGGGTTTGGCTGGCCAAATTTTGGGATAGTTCTCGAGTCGCCTCTGTCCACATTTTGACAGAGGTCTTTAAAAAAAATCACGAAGATCTATTTGCAAATGTACAAATATGAAGAAGAAAGATAAAAGTTACTTCGGTCTTTTGTTCTGTTTTGATGTCATTGTTTCTTGGTAGTGTCGATTCAAGTGTACTTTTTTTTTTTGTTATTTCTAAGATGTGTGTTTTGCTTGGAGCTAGTCTCTTTTCTCTTTCAAAAAGTGTCATTCGACAGCAGTGGTGAACATTGTACAACTGGGTGTACGCTTGTTGAGACATTCTTTCATGTTGACTTATTCGATTACAAATTAAACGCATACTTTGTGTGTTGTTTTAGAAAGGCTGAAAATAAATTCAGAGTTCTCCCCTGTACAAATAACATCTTTTTCTGCCACAACAAAAACCGTTTCTTTTGTGTGGCCCAGTACATTTGCAGTGAACGTGTATTTCTGTGGGTGGAGGTTCCTTGTCCGTGCTTGGGATATCCGATGGCAACTAATAACAGCTTTAGGGGTCCTCCTTCCATTATGTCTAGGGGTGTGTGTGTATGTATTGCGTGAAGTCGGTGTAAATTCTAATCTCTCCACCAAACGGGGCATTGATGTGTTTCCCATCTGCTGTCCAACTAGAGTTATCCCTGCCTATGATCCAAACACTTAAATAGAAATCTACTAAGTTGGCAGTCCGCTTGTAAGATTTAAATATCACTGTTCCTTTTTTTTTCCCCCTCTCCTCCATCCGTTCCAAATGTGTTTTATACCTTTTTCTCCCCCTCCTCTTCTCACCTTCCCATCATGTTTTTCTCCTGTTTAACAGAACCGCCTGAACATAGCGCTGGCCCGTCTTACGGTAATCCTATATTAGCGGTCCTTTAAAATAGTTATTGTTCGAAATATACCATTATTCCCATGTTGTTGTTGGGTAGGGTGTTTTTTTTTTTTTATCTTCGGCTTTTCTATGATCGTAATATAATTTATTCGTGTTTGTAATGAATTTTTTTTTTCCCGCGTTCTTCTATTTAGTGTTACCGGTAGGGAAACATTTTTTGGTTTGGCTTCCAAGCAAAGGGGAGATAATGAATTATTTCGTCTCTAGTTATGAATGTGTGAGCCATTTATCTGTAGGCATTCTTTTCAGGTAGCTACGGTAATGGAGTCGTGCACTTTCACACCTTTTTTTTTCCCTTCTCCGTTCACGCCTGCTCCCCACAGTTTCAAGTCTGCTTCCAGTTGTGCTTATCTCCCGCCTTCTCCCCTTCCCCGTAACGTAAAGCAGATGTGAGTCGAATCTATCCCAGCTGCACCCGGGGTACAGAACTTTGTCTAAATCGATCCAACATGAACTAATCAGTTATTGGCAGTCCACTCCCGCCGCGCCCCCTTCTGATACATATTCTGGGGCCCCCGCGATACTTGTGTGTCCCGAAACACCCCCCTCCCTCCTCATTTTTTCCCCCTTGCTCTCTCTCCTTTCTCTTTATTATTACTATTTCTCCTAAATTTCTGTACAGCCTTCTTGCGCGAGGAAAGACTCGCTCAGGTATTGGAATAGAGTGGATGTAGTCTGGAGATGTGCTAAATACATTCTTCTGTCATGCGGGATTAGTAGACTGCTGGAACGGAGTACTACTCCGTGTTTTTTTACTTGCTTTTGTGACAGTTGACCAGATTGGGCATCGAGCTCTTCTTTACACTATATTTATTTGATTTTTTTTTAAAAGTAACCTAGTTGAAGAATACACTTAACGTTGAAGCAAGTCTTGGCATAGATTCTGCCCACGGCTGTTTTGACCTCTTTCAACCTCTGCTCTCACATTTTTCTTTTATGGCTTGTTGACGTTGTTCAGTTTGTTTCCAATGCTGTCACAAATCGGTTTCGAAGGACCTCATTCGTGACTTTGGGTGGGTGTCTCTGTTATGCATAGAGAAGATAACTCACCAGCAATAACTACAATATAGTTGCGACATTGCTGGAACTACAATATAGTTGCGACATTGCTGGAACTACAATATAACATTGCTGGAACTACAATATAGTTGCGACATTGCTGGACTACAGTATAGTTGCGACATTGCTGGAACTACAATATAGTTGCGACATTGCTGGAACTACAATATAGTTGCGACATAGCTGGAACTACAATATAGTTGCCACGTTGCTGGACTATAATAGTGTTGCGACATTGCTGGAACTACAATATAGTTGCGACATTGCTGGACTACAATATAGTTACGACATTGCTAGACTACAATATAGCAATATAGTCGCGACATTGCTAGACTACAATATAGTTGCGACATTGCTGGACTACCATATAGTTGTGACATTGCCAGTATTCTGGGCTCCCCATCCCCCCCCCCTTTTTCTTTTTAGCTAATGTCAAAAAGGGAGTTCAACCGAAACTAATTGTCATAGAAGGCCGGAACACTGACCTGCAACCCGTGAGTAGTGGAAACCAATAGCTCGTTGCCGAGGCACAGGTCTGTACGACGTGCCAACGATCTATTGGTCTCTGCTGCCCACAGAATTAGACGTCCTAGGTCAGTGTTGAGGTCAACTATAACGATTGGTCACTCTGTCCAACCATGACCAACTGGGCCGACTTGTGAAGTGTTGACAACATTACGTTACACTCACACACACCTTGCATAATTGTCTATAATGCAGCTTCTATGACTATAGCTATCTCGTGATTAAGCGTTAAGTCCCTTGTTGAGTTGTTCTGGGTTTTATTATTGAAGGTGAGCCATGTGTTTGTTATAATCTCATGTTCGCGTACAGTTTGGTGAAGTGATGAGAAGATGCAGTACTTGACAACGAGAGCTACCTCTCTCACGCTTACTGGTTAACGATGTTTGGGGGGAGGGGGGGGCCAGTAGTGCCATTTAGTCGGCTAGTTGATATTGATCAACAAGATATTTCTTGTGTAATGCTGATGTGAATTTCATTTTAGAATTAAATGGTTAAAGTTTCGAAGGTGTTTTTTTTGTAATAGTCCTAAGACTTACCAAAGGCAGAAGTTGAAATAGTTTGTGTCTTTTGTTTTATTCTATGTTGTCCTATCTAGTAACTCTGTTTCTAGACATAGTTTCAACTTTATCTGAAGAGAAAGTAAAAAAATAAGCTACAATTAAGACATAGGAACGGAGACTTTTTTTTTCTTCTTCAAATAATTTATTTATCTTGACTTTGATGATTGGCTGTATGGGGGGGGGGGGGGGGGGAGAGGGCTTAATCACCGACCTATATATGTTATACCTAGACTGGAAAATGAACATAAATGCTTATCCGATTGTTATGTTGGCTATGTAACTCTTTTTCAAGTTGTAAGGGAAGTCGCCTTGAATCTTGGAAAAATCGCTATTTTTAGTCTTAGACAAGTAATTTTTCGGATTTTAAATTAAATAAATAGAAGAAGTTTTTCACATTTTTGTGTAGTGTTAACGAGAGATGTCCAGTCTAGGTATAATATATATATATAGGTCTGTGAGCTTAATACTTAAAGGTGAAGGAACAATTCCAATCAAAATGTGCATTTTTTTTTTTTTGTTGTTGTTGAAGAATGTTTGAAGTAAAGTGAGAGATCTGCTCGTTTGGCGCACACGACGCATATATTGATCCCTAGAAATCTGGCAACCACATGGTGGCGAAAGTAAGAAGAGGGAAACTGAACCCGAAGAGAGAAAAGGGAGGAGGGGAAAAAATGGCTTAAGGTGAAAATAAGAAGGGGGAAGAGAGGAAAAAAAAAAAAGATTGAGCATGAGGTGGAAGTAAAAAAAAAAAAAGGGGGGGGGGGTGGTGCGAGCAAGGCGGAGGAAGTAGGCGCGAGCAAGGAGAAGTCATTGACGCAGTGAGGTTCTATCTATCAACTTGTACAGCGCTTGTCCCAAGTCAGATCGGAGAGATCCTGTTGTAGTGGAGGGGCCCCGAACCCTGGATTATGTAACCACACACTGGCCCCCTGTTTTTTCTCGACAGTGAAGCGGTGTTGGGAGATAAGTGTTCTGATTAGGCCTTGCGTGTGTTGAAATTAATACATCTTCATTTCTTTTTCGAAGTGATCGGATTAAGGGAGAATAATCTTGAACTCATTGGAATTATTGCGTTCAGTTCGAATCATTTATTTGGAGATTTTAATTCCTAGGTCTAGATATAGGCCTACTATAGCCGAATCGTATCTACAATTTTAGAATACCGGTACCTTATCTAATCTGATTCTAAATACATATAGATCTATCTATTTCTAGAGTTTAAATTTATAAAAATCGGTTTTAAAGTAATTCATGCCATTTTTTTTTTAAATTTTTGCCGTCACTTGTCACAGAATTAATTTGAACAGATTTAGATTAAAATACTAGATATTCTTTAAAAATTACAGCCGTTATCTTAAGGTATAGACCAGCAAGGTGTGATTAGAGACAAATTTCACTATTGATCAATATCAAACGTCGGATTAAAGCTGTTAATTCACACAAGCCTGTCTGTTAGATTCAGTCTAATCCCAGAGTCCTGTTACTTCATAGCTTGGATTCATTTAGAATTGTAGAGGATTTTTAAATTGTGTGAGGACTTGTGTGTTAAGTCATCTGTTATTATTTTTCGCTATGGTGGATTATTTATTCAATCTGTTTTGGAGTTCGGCCGTGAGTTCATGAGATGCTCCTGCATATTGGATAGCAATGGATAAAAAGAAAAAGGATGTTTGCTTGTGACACTGGATTACGCCGTCCTATCGCCGGAGTTTGAATTATTCCAAATAGGATTATCCCAGCACCTCAGCATGTATCCAAGCCACACCCATTACCCTTGGGTGACCCCGCCGCACGGCATGGCGACCGCCAACGAGAACTGGGGGTGGGAGACTGGATCGCCCGTGTACCCCCACCACCCGCATCATCACCCTCACCAGCAGCAAGTTTTGCCCTGGAAGCAGACGTCACCCCCGCCGCCGCCTCCACCCAGCGCCCCTCAGGCGTATCCAACGCCCCCGTCATGCCAGTATGACAGGCGAAGGTTGCCCTACTATGAGTGCTCGCAGTATTACTGGGTGGGTACTTAGCGCCACTGACTGATATTATTATTATAATAAGAGTTGTAAAAATGTGAAAGTACTTATTTACGTACAAGCCTTTAAAAAAAAAAAAAAAAAACTAAATGAACTTATTATTGGAATGACTACATCACTGGATAAGTCATGTTTATTCATGTGTGACATAGATCTAGATTCTAGATCTAGACTAGTGGAGACATCTATGACATCTAATTTATACAATTCTTATAAGTCACAGAGTCACTTCTGCATTACAGGCACCTTAAGACTAGACAATACTGACTATAGGAGTCTAGATTGAGTAGATGTAGTCTGTATAACAATAAAAAGTTAGAAAAATGTGCCCTTTTATTTTCGGGCTTTTCTTGAGGTCCCCTTCTACTACTAGGTCTATAATATATAGATCTAGATTCTAGATATAGATCTATATAGTAGAACTTCTACTATAGTATAGAGCCTAATCCTAAATCATCTAGATTTAACTGTAGATTCAAGTCCTAGATGAAAAGATGTTATGATCCAAAGTCTAGATTTCGTATTTCTAGATCTAGAATCTACATCTAGTGAGTTACTTGAACACTGCAACTGCAACAGCTTTTACTTGAGCTTTTGCTTGACTTAGTCTTAATCCAACAAACCTATTCAGGTTAATGTATTTAGATCTGTTCTGCTTCTAGATCAAAGTATATCGTCTGCTAAATTTCGTCTTTGATGAGACTGACGATGACAGGTTACTTTAACTTTAGTCTATAAATAGCTAGATCTAGCTAAGCTATCTTGTGTACAGAAAATAGGAAATGTTGATTAGATCGATTAGATCTATAATTTAGATGGGATACTTTAAATTGTGTGCACTTTTTAGCACTGACATTTCCAAGCTTTTAGGTTCATAGCACATAGACTAGTATTTTTTAAAAATTATTTTGGCGCCATTGAAAATTTTAAATATAGCGTCCTTTAGAATCAAAAATATGTATGCTTATAATGCATTTGAATGGACCAATGTACACAAAATGTAGACATCTTGTGCTTTCCAAAATTTTTGTTTGTAAATAGTTTCAGGGCAGATGTTAACAAAAAATTTTTTAAAAGTCTGTGTGTGTGTGATTTAAAAAAGAAATATTCTCTTTGATTCTAGACTATACCTTTCATATCATTTTTACAATGAGAAATGTAAAGATGTATAAAATTTGTATGACGAATTCCAATGAAGTATATTCTTAGCCAGGTGCTAACAACAGACACTTCCCGTGTGCTCAGTGTCTTGGTGGTTTATTTTTTATACTTTCTAAAATATAAAAAAACAACATTTAGCTTTCAGTTCATTGTAAATTGCAATTGTATTTGGCACTTTGATAGTGAGGCATTCTCTTCCTTAAGTTTTTGTGGTTTGACAGTGAGGCATTCTCTTTATGAAGTTTTTGTTGGATGAATCATGCCAAAACAAAACATTAAAAGTTCACTAGACAGACACGTGCTTTAGATTTGAACATTAGCCACGCTGAGCTCTCTTTGTATCAGTCTGCTCTGCTTGCAGTGCTCATGTCAGTTGGAACTGATCTCTGAAAAAAAATGTGTAGGCCTACATTGATTAGTACACTGATATTTTGTCAGAAGACAGAGAGTGAGAAATAACTTTTCTTGTCTGCTTCTAGTGAATTCTGCTTAGTATTTGTTGCCTCTTTGTCTGCCACATGCACTGATAGTTTCAAATGTTTCTACACCTTTTTATTCACATTGTTTTCTGCACTTCACCCTGCCTTTTGTTGAGAAACATTAAAGAAGCTATTGTCTGTCACAATCGTCTCTCAAATATTTAAACCATCCTTTCATTTTCATATGGTTTGATATTATATATAAACACATTGTTCAATGTAAATCTAGTTGTTTTTTTTTCTGTTTTGTAATTATTAAGAATATTTGGGTTTGTTTGTTTTTGTTTCTACAAATCATCCTATTGTGTTTTTTTGTTTTGCAGGGAGGTCATCATCCACCCCCATCAAGTCTTCCATCTGTGTCTTCAGACCAACAGAAATCTTATGATATAGGTTAGTGTTCTTGTTCAGGAAACTGTCTTGACTTGTCTTCTTATGATGTAATCTGTGCAAGCCTTATGTAGTGATATTGGCCTTCAGTGTTGTTATTTAATTGTAATCTTGTTTTATTAAGGTGACGACCCAGATGCATCTTCTGATGGCCCGATTAAAATGGAAAAATCTGACAAAGATGGAGAGAAGGGAGATAAATCAGGGATAGACAAATCTAGCAAGTCTGGATCTCATAGTGGTGAGCCTCCAGCTAAACGTTCAAGGTTAGTTTATCTTTTTTTTTTTTTAATTTTTTTACAAATAAATGTATAGGTTTATGGTGTATTACCTGATAATAAGTATGAAGAAAGAGCACAAAATTGAGTTTGTATTATAAATGCAACTTTGTGCCCTACAAACGGCAATGAAAGAAGCAATCCTGTTTAGCATCTCACGCTTACCTCCATGTATATTATATAGTAGATCTCACAGTTTAGTTCAAAATGAGCATCTCTCATTTTAGTAGATGATAAATTTATGGGACTTTCTGTTTTTTTTTGCCTGGTCGTTGGTGAGCATCTCTTATTTTAGTACATGATAAATTTATGGGACTTTCTTGTTTTTTTTTGCCTGGTCTTTGGTTTGTAGCTCTCCAAACAGCTAGTACAACTCAACTTAATAGGTGTATTCAATTCTCAAGGAAATAAACTTCTATTAAACAGACTTCTTTTAAAAACAAATACAGCTTGATTGATAAATAAACACTGCTTCAACTTGAAAGTAGATATATGCAGGATTACAAATGAAATGATACTTTTTAAAAAAATCAAACTCCCTGAAAATACACATCTGTCTCACAGCTCCTGCTTGTCTTCCCTTCAACTTTGACATCAGTCTTTGTTTTATCTACGTCAGCCTACACAACCCAAAATATCTGCCCTTGTTTCCTCACATTGTACTCCATAACAAGAGTGACATGTTTTTACTGAGGCCCTATGTTCCATGAGGAACTCAAAGGAAAGATGATACACTCCTCCATAACAGCATCTCACACTTAAGTGCATGATAGGCTTCTAGGACCTTTGGTTTTAGCTGGGCATCTTACACTTTGGGCCTCAGGAGAATCATGTCTTAGTTATTCTTTTTCTTTATTCACAAAATTAATTTTGTTTTTTGTTTCTATAGGACGCATGGTAAAGCCAGTAGCAACCATGAAGATGGGTAAGGAATTAGTTTTTTTTTTGTTTCCACATGCTGTTATAAGTAGGCACCTTGTAGAAATTAAGTTTGTCTAGTTGATAAATTGAGTACCGTTACAGCAAAGAATACAAGTATCATGTTATTGCATACTTTAAGGTTGCCTAATATAATAGTTATAGTCATTAGATCTCAGTGGCATCAAAACTTTTGTGTAGGCCTCTATTTACAATCTGTTTAGATGACTAGAAGGAAATCAAAAATACAACCAAAAAAAAAATGTAGATGTAGAATATTGCTATGTGATGGAATTATCCTTTTAAAATTAATCTTGAAAGTGAAAAGTATTTCAAATTTACATATCCATAAAAAATTAGAGGACATTTTCACTAATCTGTCTTGCAATAGCCTTAACTGCAAGGGTTCATAGCTCTTGTCCAGTTTCTCAATCACCATCTGTGATTTGATGAACTCTCCCCCTGACTGTTTCAGGTATGAATCTAATAGTGACCGGTCATGTCCTAAATCCTCCTCCTCCACAGCTAATAAAAACTCCAAGTGAGTATAGCACTTGATTTCTTTCATTTTTTTTTTTTTACTTGCTCTTATTTATAGTACTTCACCACTGACGGTCACCAAAAGTTTTTTTAAAAACTTTTTTCTAAAGGCATGCTGTATTCTAAAATTAAAACTTTTACAAGATTATTAGAAAACAAAAGTAAAATAAACAGATGAATTTGATAATAGTTTTACCATCACCTATCCTTTAGTCTGTTGAACTGCTGAGGCACCACACAAGATCTGTTGACTGTCTTTCTCCATTCCTGTCTTTTGCCTTGGATAGAATTTCTTTCAAAGACAAGCCTCTTCATTATTTCATGCTTTATCTGTCAGCCTCTTCTTTTTCGAAATACCATACGGTTTAAAATAAAAAGAACAGCTTTTTTACAATTTGAAGTTAATCTCTTTTTAGGTGGTGTTAAAAGGCATAACCTACCAGTACTAGTATTAAAATTATAATCATAGAGTGAATAGATCAATTAGTCTATAATTAGTCTATTGGTTTCAAGAAAAAAATCATTGAATATAGCTTACAGGGTTTATATTTGACGCCTATTAGAACACATTTTCATAATGTCAAATTTTTGATGCCACTCAAATCTTACTCTAAATGTATACATTAAAATTCCTGGAGATTTTTGTCTATTTTTATTCTTCAGTTATTAATGTATGCTGTGAACTCCCAAATTAGTTTGTTTGTTTTCCCTAAATTGTATTTTGTATGGCATCTCACTGCCCATTGTAAAAGTGGAGTGGAATCCACTATAAAATTGTCTGGGGGAAACAGCTCCACCAAAGTCCCAGATTTGTTTTTTAGCACAGTTAAAAAAAAAGCTACCTTAAAGGTACTGTATATAAAGCCCAGCTGTCCACAAAACAGCATTTCATACACAACACAAATTAGTAACACATGATCTCTTGAAAGGAGCTTTTATTAAAAATCACTGTTGAAACCAAAGTATTAGAGACAATCCACTAAGTCCAAACCTTTACACAGAGACAAGACAGATGATGATGCCAATCTAACCCCAGCTGACAAAGCTGAACGAGAACGACTGCGGCGCCAGGCTAACAATAATAGAGAAAGGTACCTTTGATGCCTGGTGCTAACATTGTGGATGAAGAGGCCAGGAACTCTGGACATATAGTGACACATATTTAGCAAGCAAATATCCATTAAATAAACTAAGACAGGAGGAGTGCGGCAGCTGAGTGGTTAAGCGCTTGGCTTCCGAACCTGGGGTCTGGGGTTCAAATCTCTGTGAAGACTGGGATTTTGGATTTCATGATTCCTAGGGCACCCCTGAGTCCACCCAGCTCTAATGGGTACCTGACTTTCATTGGGGAAAGTAAAAACGGTTGGTCTTGTGCTGGCCACATGACTCCCTGTTTGTGAACCATTAGCCAAAGAAACAGATGACCTTAACATCATCTGCCCTAAAGATCGCAAGGTCTGAGAGGGGAACTTTATTTACTAAGACAACAAATAATAATATTGCACGCTTCATTGGTCACCATGTCCAGCTTCTTGGCTTCCTCATTTTTTTGTCTTCTGTTTGCTTTTACAAACTTATTCATACTTTTTTTTTCCTCCTTTTCCTTTTTTTTCCTCCCCCCTTCTTGTCTCAATATTTTCCCACTCTGCCTGGTCCATCCATGTCTCTCCCTGATATGGTCCTTTACCCGTGGATGCCCACCCCTTAAATTTTGTAACTTGGACGTTGCTGTAAAGCAGAAATAGTGAGGATGAGGATTTGTCACCAGCTGCGAAGGCAGAGAGAGAGCGGTTGCGTCGTCAAGCCAATAATGCCAGGGAGAGGTAGGAGCCCTTAGGTTCTTACTAGATTTACAGTTTTGTTTTGAGACTATTTGTTTTTCTGGGGAAAATCTAAAGAACAATTTTAAGTTGATTTAATCAATGATGGAAGAAAAAGCATGCAAAATAAAAAAAAGATTAATAAACTGTAAGAAATATGTTTACATGCAATTTGTGTGGGGTTTTTTTGTGATGAAATGTATAGAAAAATGAAGCTTAAAAAATGGATAAAGCCCCTTAGCCCAACCCTGACTCCTCAGCCCACTTCTTTGAATTCTGCTTTAATCTCAATTATTTGCTGTGTAACTCTTTTAACGTTATTGTATCATAATTAGAATTAATTTATATTGTGTATGTGTTAATTGTTTAATGTTGTACAAAGCTATTAGGTTCAATACATATTAGACATGTGTATAAATCACAACAGCATTATTAGTAGAATATGAGTTTTAAATTACAATTGCTGCAAGGCTCAGAATTTAAAATGATCTAAATTTGGAAATCAAAATAATGCAAATATTTTGCCATTAACAATTTCTGTCTGGACTCTTTACAATTATAAAAATCATTGAATGTGAAAGGCTACTTAGTGAATATTATTTAAAATTACCTTTTTTTTTCCTGTTTTGGTAAACCAAAAAAAAATGTTTTAAAAGCAAAATTTAAATTGTGGTTCTTTTTTTCTTTTGAGAACTATGATATACAATGTACGACACAAAGGTATTTCTAAATCTGCTTCAAAACAATCAGGAACTAGATTTATCTACCATCAGTGCATTAGTATTTTTCCTACTGTACTATAACATTAAATCTTGTGTTTGATGCTGTATTTAGGGTTAGAGTGAGAGATATCAATGAGGCTTTCAAGGAACTAGGTCAGATGGTGACCCTCCACTGTAACTCCAGCCAGCCCTTAACAAAATTGATGGTCCTCCAGCAGGCAGTCAATGTGATCACATCACTTGAGAGTCAAGTCAGGGGTAAGTAGGTCATGCCGCTATAGGCTTTGACTTAGAATGTCTTCATTGCATCGCTGATTGATTAACAGAAGATTTTCATTATAGCCAAAGTGGTATCAATTTGAGGGTCAACAATCAGAGAATTAAAACCCTTAAAGAAAAGAATAATTGGCAGAATTATTTTTTTTCGTTTTTGTTAATACTAGATTCTATACTGTTTCCATCTTTGGCCAAATATAATATATCTTAGAGAGAAAATGGTGAAAGTGGCTCCATTACAACTGACAATCTCATCACAACCACAGAACAGAAAGGTGAGCACTTGAACTTCAATGCCTGAAAAAATGATGCTATCCTATATAAAAAAAAACTTAGTAAATCTCTTGTACACCTGAACAGTAGCAGCAAGGAAACTTCTTCAATGGATTCTAGCACTTTTTGAAATAGAAGGCAATGAAAATACAGATGTAATGGCCAAAGATGGAAGAATGAAGAAACAACAAAACAATTCCTCTCTACCCAGAAGAAATGAAGAAAATGATAGATAGTATAATAAAGGAGCAATGGACCAGCTCTCATCCAAATTTCAAGAAAAACATTGCCAACCTATAATATTTCATCGCAGAACTGGACAAAACAGAATGAGACAACTTATGCTTCATAAGCTAAAAGTTGAAACAGTGAAACTTGCCCTTGCAGCCATGTCCTACGCTGCATTCTCGCAGAGAAGAAAAACTATACAGACAGCTTCCTGATCTGAAAACCACTGCTTAGTTCATCTCAGATTTAGGACTACTCGTCTGAACCCTCCAACTTAAAAAATGAGAAAGAAGGTGAAAGTTGTGTGTCAACGTATTATTATTGTTACGAATCTCACTATCCAGGCTCTCTGCAAACTGCACCATACACCACCAACTTAAAGAACTTGACAAGTCAGGGCTCCAAAATAACGTAAATGTTTAATGTCCATAAATAACAGCCAATACTGTACAATTGGCAGCACGTAGAACAGTACAAATAGCTCTGCGATAACAAATATCTCTCCGATAACACCGTTCCGCCGTATCAAGTCTTGCACTGGTCTCTCCGTCTTGTTCCGGGCTTGCACTGGGTTCAACAGTTCGGGACTGACTTCACACACTTGGGCTCGTTGTGTCGGACTCGATCACAGACCAAGATCAAGACGCCGTTCGTCTCAACTGTACTTGACAGTACTCCGCACTGAACCGTCGTAATGCTCCGTACAGGACCACACCGTTGAACTGTGCTGTAGTCGACCGTGTTCTGAACTCCTGTCGTAAACCCGCTTTCTGAACCGTCTTGACTGCGTCGCCTCCGCTCTTATATAGGGTCCCTACTGGCCTTCTCGAACCGGACAGAACGCAGCTCGACGTTTCTAGGTGGTCAGATGACTACAACTCTCGTGACGCTCCTGAGCTCTTTTTCACGACGGCGATCTTTCCCGAACTGTCCTGTTGACACTCGACTCGGCTGACCGTCGTAGCTCGTCACGGTTGACCGCTCGTCTAGCGCTGGCCTTGGGCGATTTGCGTCGGCTGACTACACACACACCACTACCCCTCTCTGTGCCACCACCAAGTTTATAACATTATTATAGCTTTCATATAGCGCTACTTTCATGCTTATAGCATGCTCAGAGCGCTTTTTGGTCCAATCTCTTTTGTGGACCAATGGGGGAGGGGGTATCTAGGAGTTGGTTTTCCGTGCTGCCTTTAGGCGCTCAGTAAACACAACTCTGCCCGAGTCGGGTATTGAACCTTGAGCCCCCTTCTAGGAAGCCAAGCCAAGTTCAAGCGCACTTGGTCTTTCGACCACGCTTCCCAATAAAGATTAGTTTATTAATGCTTACATTCATGGAAAGCATGGTTAAAATTACTTGTGAAAAAGTGGTAGCATTATCTGTTCATGTGTTATGTCAACTTAACAGAAGTTACATTTTGACTTTTCCCAGAGAGAAACTTAAACCCCAAAGCAGCTTGTTTAAAGCGAAGAGAGGAGGAGAAAACAGAAGAGTTACCTGGACGTGCATTGTCCTCTGATGACCTAACTCCTGGTTTGGCCAACAAGGTTTGTAATTTTTATAGGTTCGGCCTTTGGAGCATTACTTTCTAAATGTATCTAAGTTAAAAAGTAAAATCCTACTAGGTAATATAAAACATTGTTATTGATACAAATAAATGAAAGTGTGGTCATCTTTCATCATCAATCCAAGTAACATACAAAAAAACAACAGACATTACAGTATTATTCTCTTCACACATTTAAAACCAGTTACCTATAAGAAACGAGGATGTGTGCAGCAACCTCCTATACCCTTAAAGAACAACCTTGAACTCGAGGAATTGACAGTCATGGCAAGTTCAGTCATGGCAAGTTCATCAATTTGAAGTGAATTGTGTGTGCCTCAATGTCCACTCTGAAACTTGAAGAGTATCTTAACTTTGAGCAGACCATCATCAAGAGTCTATTTCTGTTTGTTTTTTTTTAATGCTAATACTGTTCACAGTGAGGAGCTGAATCATCATGTGGCAATTATAATTTCAATCATTGCGAAACACAAACAAATGGGAGATAATTAGTGGTTGTTGTTTTTTTTATTGTGCTTATAGTGTTGTTTTTTTTAAATAAAATGAATATTTCCATCAAAGCTTTATAATGCATCATTTCTTTAAAAAAATAATGATAATTAAAATTGAATAAAAAGAAAAATTTCCAGGTAATAAAAATGCATAGAGAAGTTGACCCTTGTTCAGTCATGACTACACGTCTTTTCTCTAAGAGATGGAATAATTCACTTTGTTCTTCCATATTAGCATTCAACTTTAGTAACTTTTTCATTGTTGTGTAATATTTTATTTGACATAGAATAAAAGGAACATGCTTGCTCAGCCATTGGGCCCTTGATTGAAAGAATCCATTCAAAATTTAACCCCACCCATTGATGAAGTCTTTAAAATAGAAGAAATCCCACTGAATCATCCTTGGTTGATGGAATAAACCTATATTAAATTTATCCCTTCCTATTAAAAAAGAAAAATACTGACCCTAACACACAAGTCCACTTTAGGGAACTGCAGGAGAGCTACAGAGATAGTGGCATCATTTACATTGACAGATTCAAGGTGGATGGAAAGGTCGCAGGTGCCTGCTCTTTTAAGAACAAAACTATCTCCAGTAGACTTCCTGATGGATGCTTCATCCTCATGACTGAATTACATGCAATATCACTTGCACTTATGGCTGTAAAAGTATCAGGAGAAAATTCCTTACATGCTCTGACTCCAAATCTGCATTGCAAGCTCTAGGACAGATGAAGACTGACATTTCATTTTTACATAAAAACTTTTTTAAGCTTTTAGAGCGATTAGCATCTGACCGTAGGGATGTCACCTTCATCTGGATCCCTCCCATGTGGGCATAGAGGGAAACGAAATGGCAGACAGAGAAACACAAAGAGCCTTAATTAAAGCAGTTTCAGGAACCCTCTTTCCCTGCTCCAAATTGAGACTGACACCTACCAAGAGTGTTAGCATCGATGGGAAGCTGAAGCCCACAACAAATTAAAACGAATTGTGGTAGATGTCATGTGGCAGCCCACATATCATGATATGACACAGCATGAAAGTGTGGCCATGTCCAGACTTAGGATTGGCCACACCTATATCACACACTTCTTTATACTGAGAAGAACACATTTGAATTCAAACAACCTTAAAACACTGTTTGACAGCGTAGATCCTGGGGAAAGTCCTGGGTTTTGTCCAGGAAGCAGGACAGACTAATAAAATGTAATAGAGTTTATTAACAGTAGCCTGTATAGCATTTAACATTCCTACTGCACTTGTTGAATGAAGGAGGAGGCCTAAATTGTGCCATAAAATCAAATCCCATGCTTGCTCTTTTTAAATAGTACAATTTAATTTGGATAAAACAAATGTGTTGATTTTGAATAATGAAAATAAAAATAACTATTCAGACTAGATAGCTAGACTAGATTCAAGAAATACTTAATGATCCTGATTGAGTAAAAAAAATAAATTTGTTTTATATATATATATATACTAGGCTGACATTATCCGCGGCCTGCGGGTCTTAGTTTGTGTTTACTAATCTAGTGGATTGGATTTAGACGTATGTTAAACTTAGCTAATGATCCTTTCAAGTTTTTCTCTTTCACTACGAAAATAAAAATCAGTTTTTTATAAATGCTTTTTTTTATTGTTAGTCAAATTACAAATTTAATTAATAACATGATTGATCCAAACTAATTGATATAAGTACGCTAAATATAAGCTTTGTGTTGTTGTTTTTTTGGTTTAAATTTTCTTGTTTCTCTTAAAATAGACATTTCTTTGCAGTCAACTTATTTCTACAATGATTTTTTTTTTCTTTCACAGTGTGCTCCTGAACCAGGCAAAAGCTGGCACAACTGGTAGCAGCCTGACCATCCCTTTTTTGTCTTTTTGTGTACAGTTTTTGAGCTACGCTATATTGACATAGAGACAATGATCTATCCTACCACGGGTGGTCGCTCTGCCATCTTGTCACAGATGGTTGATTTTTCTTGACATTGGCCAGCTTCCTGGGGGGCTGGTTAACAGTGTACATGTGTAGTGTTGTGTCTGGTGCAGGCACTTTGTACTGCTGAGTCTTCAAAAGTGTGTCTCACAAGAAAGAACATTAGTTACCAGTCTTTCAAGACTGACAGTTTGAAAGGAAAAAGTTTCAGATGATTTCTCTTTTCTTTTTACTGGATACCCTAAGTGTGTGGTTCTGATTTGGATAGAAGTTGATATAAGCACCAAAGGTGACTGAGATATTCTATGTAGTCATATATTTTGAAATATAAACAGCATATCCTATTGTCCATTTAACTACCGAATGTCTGGAAATATTCTTTTTTTGTTTGTATTTTTTTTATCTGCTGCTAACTATTGTAATTGTAAAAAAAAATTATTTCATGATTTAAGTTTGGTTTCTGCTTGGAAGCCATTATCCCAAGAAATGTTCCAGATCATACTGCTTGGCGATATACAAACCATTCTTGTGTGATAGTCACTTTGGGCTTCCTACTTTTTAAGTCATCCATTCTGTCACATTGAACACACACACAAATCGATATAATTCAAAAAAGAAAGCAGCGTCTGCTGAAAGTTCACAGAGTAGAGTTGTAGAACTTGATACACACACACACACACACATATTCAGTATTCAATAAATCGTTCCAATTTATTTTTTTCGCATGAGCAAATTTCTGATTGTTTGCCCAGACTAAGGGATTGCATAGAGAAGTTGACCCTTGTTCAGTCATGACTACATGCAGCATAATTTGATTCTTAACAGTAATAATGTAATTATATTGTTTGTTGGAGTTGAGGCTTTGTTTATATATATATATATATATAAACTGTTGTTTGTTTGTTGTTTTTTTTTGTTTGTTGTTTGTATTGTTGTTACAAAATGACAGTACAAGCATTCACTTTAATGTGTACTTGGATCTGCTATTGGCTTCAGCTGTGAGTATGATCTTCCCTGAAATGATCTTGATCTTGTTCATCTGCTATTCCTTTTGAAATATACAAACATACATATATAAATATATATATACATATATCATTATTTTATAAACTTTTGTTCATTTGGATGTCTTCATGTGTTCAGTGTTTGAATCAAAACTTGATGTGTGAGAGGAATGATATATGGATTTAGTTAATAGTTTAAAGCTGACCACCTCATTGTGTTATTTTTTTTTTATTTTTTTTTTTTGTTAAGGTTTAACTTGGGTTAAGGGTTTGTTAGTATTTTCTAGAATGATTGCTTGTGTCAGTGTTTATTACCAGTGGGATACAACCCCCCCCTCCCTTTTTTTTTTTTAATGGTTCGTAGTTTCTGTGCATAGACCACAGTTTATGGAGTTAATACAATAATTAGAATTTATGACTAAAAACTTAATCTGTATTTAATCCAGCCCTGTTTATAATTTGATTTAAAGTTCGGCCAGATGGTAGTCAGAAATACAAGAACATTTACAGCAGTCTCATAAATACTTGTTTCAATCAAATAAAAAGTGGCTTTTAAAATAGTTTGGTACTGACTAAGGTGGATCTCTTTTTTAACAATCTTGGCCTTAAGTTCAATTCTAGCTGTTTGAACTCTATCTAGCCCAGTTAGATAGGCAAAGGCTTCATGGCTTATACTTTTAGCCAGCTGATTTGGTCAGGCTTGATATAGAGAACATCTTTCCTTTGCTTCCTGTTTGATGCTGAAATATGCAGTGGCTTATAAGGGTAGTGGCCTCCATTGGTCCAACTTCAAGCTTAGCGCCCCAATCAGTTTTAATTAGTTCCAATAACAAAGAACCAGACTACTTAAAAGTTATTAACATAGTTAAGTGTTGTTTATATATATGTATTAGGTAATTTTTATCAATTATCTTTTATTCATTGGCTGGTATTTTTAATAACATACTTCAATATTTTTAAGCAAACGATTTTTATGGTGTAGCGTTTTACAGTTTTCAGCTAACCAAAAATATCTTGACTTAGTCCTCTCCGAGCCATTGTTCTGTATTGTTCTTGAAACTTATCCCTTCTGAGAGTGGCAAGTATTGTCTGTATGTAAATAAAATTTCACTTTTGGTTCAATCGATGAAAGATCACAGGCCAAATGTCATTATTTTTGCTGTGTTCATTATTTTTTATTATTTTTAAACCCAAAATGAACTCAGAACTGAAAAATTTGTTGTTTTTATTTTTTAACTTTTAACTGCTATACAATTGAAGAGATCTGACTGTGGTGTTGCCATTTATTCTTTAAAAAAAGAAAAAAAAATTATTTCGACTTTTGAAATAATTTTGTGCATGTATATGACCAGTCTACATATTTTGTTTGCATATGTTAATGTGGGAGACCTAAACCTGGCACATTTTTTTTAAAGGGTTGCACTGGGCATCTCCTCTTACATAGAGTTGATGGAAGAAATCGGAATTATGTTTCGGGTTGACTTGTAAAATACATAGGGAACTGCTGAAGTTTCTGCAAGATTCTGTTGTAGAGATAGAGTCAGTCTATGGCTGGAGAATTTTCTGCAAAATGTGAACCCCTCGATATCAACATTTGACCTTGCTTAGTGAGAAAAAGTTGTTCACAATGTTCTGAAGTATATATATATATATATATATATATATATTGACAACCTAACTTACGTGCAGAATTGAAAATTTTAAAAATGGTTTTCAGGCATTATGCAAATTATGTAATACATTTTGACTGCAGACCCCCATTGAATTTTGTAACAACTTAACTCCAGATTTAGTTCTAAATGATTCTTTCTGTGTTTGAAGCAAGTGTGGATTAGCTTGGCCTGTGTGAAAGTAGACTTTAAACATTGAGTTACTTAAGAAACTAGTTTTGTGTTCACTAGTAGTTTTCTTCCATTCATGTAGAGTTTATGGACTGGTGTAGTCTCCCTTGAGGTCTGCCTGTGCAGTACTGTGTGATTACTTTAACACATACATGCAATGACACATTTTTTTTTAAAACCTGGATCTTTTATTGTGTTTATCAATGTTTTTTTTTTCTCCTGTTGTGTTTTTTTTTTTTTTTTTTGACATAATATAATAGTGCCTATGAAAATAAAAATTTTTGCATAGTTCTCACTACTTTGTTCTGCATCTGCAGACTTCATGAAGCAGGGGACATCACTTTTTTATTATGTACTTAGACAGTAAATGGAAAAAATGTGGAACATGTGCCACTTGTTGTGAATTAATTGTTAGCATCATTAAATGTTAAACTCCTATGATTACTTATTGACATGTACATCGATCACGATTTCACATTATTTCCTTACATTGTATCGTTTTGAAATTCCTGTTTTCACTGTACTGCAGTACAAAGTAGTGAGAAATATGCAGTCTTGTACATAATGATAAAAATATTTTTTTCCCAAAATATCAATTTTTTTAAACTTTTGATTTCAATGAGAAAAAATTAAACAAATTTAAACAATTGGACATACAATTTTATCATTGGAGAAAATTTCTTTTGTTTGCCCACTGTTGTCCAACAAATGATGAATGATTATTGAATGGGGGTAGATGTAGTCATAAAAACAGTAAAAGTAATAATTAAATGAACCATGAAATGAACTATTGTGTTACTCTTTTGTCAACAATTACTATTATAAGGAATAGTCTCTTTCATAAGAAAAACCAACTTATTTTTGGCAATATATTTTTTTTTTAAGTTTCGGTTGTGACACTTTACATGTATATATATATTTTTTTTCTTTTAAACTTTGTTTAATAGGGTCAGAGTGAAATTTTATTTATAGTGGCTATTGCGAGTCAACCTGCTGATGATAATTTAGGTGTTAAGCTGTTGTAGGGATCTGTGTAATAATTTATTTGAGATTTTTAACCAATTGAAATCATATGTACCAGTTCTGCCGAAGGACCCATTCTTGTTTTATTTGTTTTGATCCACTATAATTTGATTGGATTGTACTGAAGTCTTCCTATATAATCCAGGAAGGTATTAAGTGCCATTGATAGATACATGGATTATAAAATCTTTTGTTTTCTTTTTTTAATCTCCTGCTAAATTTGTATTTTAATATTTTAGAATAATTTGTTTCATGTAAAAAAGAGTTTCATCTTTTTTTTTTTAATTCTTATTAGTATTGAGCTGTTCAAGCTTAGAGAATCTGTGTATAAAATTGGTTGAAGAAAAGAACAAATTGTCCTACTGTTTTGCCCCAATGCTGAGAGAAGCTGCTGTGGGTGTTACTTTCTGTATGTAATAAGGAAATATCTTGTCCATAACTATGTTCATAGGATGAATACAAATAAAATATGAGAACAGAACTTAACTTTATGGTTTGTATTTATTTAGTATATGCCTTCATATTTGTTCTTAACTCAAATTTTTGTGGAAGTCTCAAAAAATGAAAAATTTGAATCATTCTCCTATCGAGTTGAAATTTCGCACATAAAATTTTGCTGTGTAAAGATCACTTCATTAATTATCGAATTAATAAAAACTAGTTTTTTTTAACTTATTTTTAATGTTATATGAAAAGTTAAAAAAATGTGCTGCCATTTTGCTTTTTATTCCTTTAGATGTTATCATTATATTTATGTTTGACCATTTGTGTTATAGCTAGTTAGATAAGTTGGTAAGAGTGTAGTGTTAAGAACATGAATGCTTTGGGTTTGATCCCAATTCTCAGAATCTGAGTAGGGTAATATGGGGAAAAAGTATTTATACTTATATGTATATATATATATATATATATATATATATATATAAATAAATAAATAACAGATTCTTCTTGTTATAAGAAGTAATATATATTACTTCTTTTAGTTTCATTTCGCTTATTAGACAAATGGCATTGTTACAATTATATCTATAAAAAATTGTTTGGCTGAGACAGGATTGACACATAGAAGTACACTGCAGTAGCTCAGATAACTCTTTAGGGTGAATTCCCTCATGAATAATGTATTCTTTGACCAGGACGAGGAATGAATTTATAACAGATATAGCAAGTGCCTCTAGAAGTGTTATTGTATTAGCATTTCTCCACATTTTTTATCTCTAAAGGACCCCATAGAATTAAATAGCTTTTTTTTTTTAAATGTAGTTACCACCTAGCCTATTATTTTTGAACAATTATAAACATTTCTTACAAAGCTTTTTATCAACTCACAGTCTGTCTGGGTGGATTTTTTTTTTTTACGTTTTATTCCACTTCCCATTCAAATTATTCAAACTAGAAAACAATACATGAAAAAAGAACTAGTTAGTTAATCAGTTGGTGTAAATTAATTGATTTAATTGTATAAGGAAAAGGGTTATAAACCTTCCAGTATTGAGGGATATTGCAATGATTCTGCAGTGCAAATGCATGAGGTAAACTCTGGACTGCGTACACTTTAGTATAAACATAAGTACTGTTTTGAATGAACCAACCGAACGCTAAATGTATTTGTCATGAGCTGTCACCAACTCTAACAAGTTCCTTTGGAATATTAAAGTACTAAGCTGTTTTAGGAAGAGGTTTATAATGCTACTTTCTATGACAATTCCGTAATGGAGAATGTGTGTAACTAGCCAGATATGGCCTGCGGGTCTTAGTTTGGGTATTACTGATCTACTGGATTGTATTTAGATCTTTGTCAAACTTAGAGAATGTTCCCGTTCACATTTTTTAAATTTTGCCTAGAAAATAAAATTCAGTGTAAAAATGGATTTACCCGTTCAGCCCGACATATTCATATCCAATATACAATACTGTGAAAACTATTCTACCCGATTTGTTTTAAGTTTAAAAGGTTCGTCCTTTATTTTCTATTTTTAGGATCATCCGATTGTGGGAGGGACATTGAACATACGCAAAGGCCTCTGCCACGATCTAAGGAACATTTATGCCAAGTCTTATTAAGATTGGTCTAACGGTTTTGATTTTTATTCGGGACATACACACTTACTTTCAGCTATAAGGATCTAGAATGTAGCAGAGGAATATATCTATATCTGAATCGATCTGCTATAGACATTAATAGTTCACATGTTTCCATGGATTCGAAGAAAAGTAAATTGGTATTGCAGGATTAATAACATGCATTTTATCTACATATTTTAAATCAATGTCGTTTGGAAAAAAATGGTTTCCTAATGTGCATATAAAGATTATATAATAATTTAATTATTATTATTTTATAATAACTTGCCTTTTCCCCATTCAAATTTGCGAAATTATATTGTATATTTGTTTACATTTATCTCCCTTTTCCTCCTGTCACATATTTCTGTACAAACCGAATAAATCTATTTGTAACGACCACACCCAGAGAATAAGTTTACCGTCAACTTTTTAGATATAGAGCTAGACTAAAGCTTTTGAGTGTCTAATAACTTATTGTGCTTTTAACAATTATTGAGGGTTTTTTTTTTCTTCGTTTTCGTAATATTGATCTTTCTGTTCACTGGCCTTGATATCAAGCTTGTGTAATTAGTAGTGTTGTGGCAGCAGCAGCAGACGATCAGAGATAAGGCGGTGTAAACATGTGGCATTGACCTTAAAACCTTTCCACTTGGCGCTCATGTGTTTATGTGTTTCGGTGCATACGAGGCACACAACTATTTGACCTTTCATGCGAACAAAACAAAATACAAATCGACTAGTATCGCTCTTTATCGACAATGAGTAAAGGATCATCCATCAATGACGTCTAAAAAATAGACCGTCTATAGTCTATACCTTGTTATAAAAAAAATGTATTGCATGTTTGGGATGTTCCTTCAGAGTTGAAGATAATCTACTTCCTAGTCCAAACCTCCAGCAGGACGACGGGAGATGGCAGCGGGCAGGGTATGAACCCGGGACCATCGAGACGACCACGCGGCCATATCATAGCATTTAACTTTGAATTTCTGTCCGCCACTACGAAGATGGCGATATGATTGTGTTAATCTGTTTCTGCGTGCACCTTGGACGAAAAAAAGGCCTCGTGAAAAGATTAGTCACAGTGGATAGATTGAAGCAATAACTCGTCGACCCAGAGGCGGCCTTAGGGGGTGGCGAGTGGGGCATCCGTCCCAGGCCGCAATTACGCCAATAAAGAGAAGCTTTTGTCACTGTCAGCCCATGGTACAAATATTCGTGACCCTGCTAGGACACTCGCCCAGGGCTCTGCACACTGCTAAGGTCGCCTCTGTTTCGACCCAGCTTTAGACTAAAGGTTCCTCGACGGTTAAGACCATACTGTGTGTAAGTGTAACATCATTGGTTAGAGTTGTCATGCCTAGTCCATCGTATAGTGTACTTGTTAATAACCTGTTTCAGCTGACCGCTACCTTAGACTGCCAATCGGGTTGAACGTCATGGTGGATTTTTCGGACTGGCTCATGTTTTCCAAGGCGATGTGGAGCCAGTTTGCTGTCCCTACCAATGGTCCATTCCATCGGACGTTTTCACCAAGTCCGCAGTGCGCCACGTGGAGTCCATCAGAGATTAAATAAACTGGTCTATGTGTACCAAAATAATAACCCAATGAATTCAATGTGAAAAACCGCCCACATTTTTTTAAAAAGTTACAAAGTTATTTTTCTATAAAAGAAGTTATGAAAGACCACAGACCTATATATAATACAATATATATAGGTATTCATTTTCTATATACAATTTTTATCGGCCCCCGAAAGGCGAAAAGACGCTTTTAGTTTTGTGTGGTATGTCTGTCCGTCCGTCCGTCCCGTTTAGATCTCATAAACTAGAAAAGATATTGAAAATGTTTCTTTCAATGCTCTGATGCAACGGCTGCTTTTTTTTTTCTTTTCTGAAAGTGACAATTTTTATTTTTAAAATCAACTATGCAAGCAGTTGTTGTTTTTTTTTGTTCATTAAAAAAAAAAACACCTTTTTTACAACAATTCACTATTAATAGTAACAAACACAGGAGGCTATTTAGTCAGGGAGATGACTATTTACCTTATTTCTACCACATCTATGCAAACGGTTTTAGATTTTTGTCAAAAAAAAAAATTTTTTACAAATGTATTGCTAAGTTATGTAATTTCTGTCATACTAACTACTGCATTAACAACAAAAAATTATTACTATTTTTTTCAAAGAGAAAAATCTATTTAATACGCATATAAGTGGAACGTAATTTAAAACAACAATTAATAAGTAGTTTTTCATATTATCGTGTGAATTGCTGCATGGTACTATAACCATAAGAGACTTATGAGGTTTTGACTAAGAGATTGACCCTATACAAAACAATTAGATCAATAAGATAATTATCATATGAAATCAAGCCAGGTTCACATCTAACTTCCTCTTCACGTTCACCTATCCCTTGGTCTGCTGGACCTTTGGGACACCACACAAGATCTGTCAACCTTCTTTCTACATTCTTCTTTGTCATTAGCCTTTGATAGCATTTCATTCCGATATTTTTTCTGAAAATCTTGAAACCTGCCTTTTTACCTGCCTGGGTGAACCACTTCGGGGGCGGATTTTGAGTTTGTGTTTCCATACAAACTGTCTTTGTAACCTTATTTCAGTTCGGTGTTGTGTTACTATTACACACCAAGTAGGTCTATCAGAATTTTAAAAAAAATCAGGTTAGTTTCTTGTGTAACGCTATTCCCATATAGATCTAAACTGCATCTCTATAGGTCCTAAGTATCTTTATATATAATAAAATAGATATAGCCTTACGAATACGTTAATTGTATGGATTTACATTTTATAGATGAGATGAGTAGATTTAAGTTAACACGTAAGTAGATCTAGATCAGTCAGATAATTGCTGTGTGCCTTTTTATGTGATGGCTCTGGTGAACATGCGTTCCCGAAAGATGATGAAATTCGACCAACCAAAAAAAAAATTGGATTATAGCAGTGAAAAGTGAAGGTCCGAATGATAACACTTATTTAGGCATTTAGTTATATGGCTTAATTTTACAGGTCTGTACGAAGTGACAACGAGCTATTGGTCTAAACTGTCCACAGGTTGTGACGTTGCAGGTCAGTGCCTCGGTGAACTACGCTAGGGGTAATAAAGAATTTCCAAGTTGGTTGTGTAGGCCTATCTATATATATTTCTGTGGTGGGTTTGGCACAGAAGAACTAAATAAATGACGAAGGCAACTCGTGGGCCGATTTAGATTCGTTTATTGTATACTAAAGACTTGCAGCCATACGAAAACACATGGTGTAGAACCAGGATCTGCAGCCATACGAAAACACATGGTGTAGAACCAGGATCTGCAGCCATACGAAAACACATGGTGTAGAACCAGGATCTGCAGCCATACGAAAACACATGGTGTAGAACCAGGATCTGCAGCCATACGAAAACACATGGTGTAGAACCAGGATCTGCAGCCATACGACAACACATGGTGTAGAACCAGGATCTGCAGCCATACGACAACACATGGTGTAGAACCAGGATCTGCAGCCATACGAAAACACATGGTGTAGAACCAGGATCTGCAGCCATACGACAACACATGGTGTAGAACCAGGATCTGCAGCCATACGACAACACATGGTGTAGAACCAGGATCTGCAGCCATACGAAAACACATGGTGTAGAACCAGGATCTGCAGCCATACGAAAACACATGGTGTAGAACCAGGATCTGCAGCCATACGAAAACACATGGTGTAGAACCAGGATCTGCAGCCATACGACAACACATGGTGTAGAACCAGAATCTGCAGCCATACGAAAACACATGGTGTAGAACCAGGATCTGCAGCCATACGAAAACACATGGTGTAGAACCAGAATCTGCAGCCATACGACAACACATGGTGTAGAACCAGGATCTGCAGCCATACGACAACACATGGTGTAGAACCAGGATCTGCAGCCATACGAAAACACATGGTGTAGAACCAGGATCTGCAGCCATACGAAAACACATGGTGTAGAACCAGGATCTGCAGCCATACGACAACACATGGTGTAGAACCAGGCACAAAAAGGGAGTGGAGGCGAAGTAGGTCCAGTAACGTACAGTCACTACAGTAACAAGAGATGCCGGTAGAATGGACCGTGTCCAAGTTGTTTTGCCTTTTTACGCGCGGACACAAGACGCCACCGTGGGGAAAAGAGTCATGTGGATATCGGGGTGGCCGGTGTGGCCTCAACAAGTATCCACTCCACTATATATATATATAAATGCCTATATATTAAATTTCATTATTTATGTCATTTGTATCATCTCTTTTTCTCCAATTTTCCAAAAAATTGCATTAGCAGTGCTAAATAAAATATAGCCAGCACAATTAGAAAATACGGGTACATGAAAAAAAAACTTGACGATGTGACGCTTTCGGACGTTCCTTGGGACATTAATTAGGCCCACGTCCTAGGCTAAACTTCCTGCAGGGCTGACGTAAGGCAGGTTTTGAACCCGAGATGTCGGCAAGGAGAACATACCACACGCAAGCTGTATTCTAAGTAAGTTTCTATATGACTGTAAGTTGTTAGTAGGTGATGTTTCATAAGGTGTTAGGTTATTGAATGACTATTATTGATACATGCAGAAGGGCTTCATGTTAGAGTCTATTCCTTCTGATAGGAAACTAGACGATAAGTAGCCCTATGCAGCAAGTACTGTTGAAAATCAAATTCCATTCTGTTTGAGATATGCTTGTACTTACCGGAAGGGGGAGGCGCGGTGGCTGAGCGGTAAAGCGCTTGGCTTCCGAACCGGAGACCGTGGTTCGAATCTTGGTGAGGACTAGGATTTTTTATTTCGGGATCTTCGGGCGCCTCTGAGTCCACCCAGCTCTAATGGGTACCTGACATTAGTTGGGGAAAAGTAAAGACGGTTGGTCGTTGTGCTGGCCACATGACACCCTCGTTAACCGCAGGCCACAGAAACAGATGACCTTTACATCATCTGCCCTATAGACCACAAGGTCTGAAAGGGGAACTTTATACTTTTTTTTTTTTACCGGAAGGGGACGGGTGAGTGGGCCCAACACCCCGGGCGCTAGAGCTTAGGAGGAGCCAAAATGGGTATTAAATAAAACACTACATAAAACAGGAACAAAAAATCAATGTAAACAATAAGCGTGATTGGGACAGAAGAATTTCTTTGACTTGGCACTGCTAAGCATAGAGCTGATCGAAGCAATTAGCTTTGATAATGTCATTGACAACTTTGCGAGTGCGAAATCCCGAAAAGTGCTTTGTGTCTGTTTCTACAAATAGTTCGTTTGTTAGCTTCGTTTAGTATTTGCTTACTGGTGATTATTCTTATGCAAATATCTATTACGTAACCCCGGGGGTTTCTCGATCTGTGGGGTGCGCCCCCTCTAGGACGAGTGTAACGCGACGGCCTGGCTGGATTAAGGAAGATTCGTTATAGAATACCTTAACACTGACCTGCGACGTCACAACCTGTGGGCAGTGGAGACCGATAGCTCGTGTAGAGACCCGTGACGTGGCAATGAGCTATTGGTTTCTACTTCCTACAGGTTGCGACG
Organism: Biomphalaria glabrata; assembly: GCF_947242115.1. Taxonomy (NCBI): domain Eukaryota; kingdom Metazoa; phylum Mollusca; class Gastropoda; family Planorbidae; genus Biomphalaria; species Biomphalaria glabrata. The sequence continues at coordinate 5,186,775 of NC_074728.1, forward strand.
TTGCAGATCAGTTTTCAAGCCTTCTATGACGATTGGTCTCGATTGACGTTGGTCATTTTATTTTTCAAAGAACAAAAAAAAAAAAAAAAATTTTTTTTAGGCTAGTTACAATGTCACGTTTGAATATTAAAATAATAAAATGTCATTATTATCAATGTTAAAAAATTGAAATATTTTAAGTAAGGCCTTTTAAAATGTCTAACTTCAGGGCCCGCCTAGGGCTTCTGTTTGGTGGGGGCCTTGCATAGGACTAAACAAAATTTTCAGAGAAAAAACGGCGTAACTTGGTTTAAGTCTCAAACTTAGCAAAAGCTCTATTGCTCTATGTTCTCTAGGCTAGCTGTAAGTTTTTACCATGACTCAAAGTTTATTAACGAAAGTTGATATTAACTTGATAGAATGTGTCCAAAACATATTGGTTGATTTCGATACAGATATATTCTTCAAAAATTGAGTGATTTTTTTTTTTCGTTGTTTATTTTTAATTTTTATTTGGGGCCACCAAAGTCATTTCGCTTAAGGCCTCCAACTACCCAAGGCCGGCTCTGGTACCATTTTCTCGAGACGTGTCTGCAACAACATCGACTCAAAATTAGTTGAAGACATTTCTAAAAAGTCTACGATACTCATTTCGACTTCATTGTGTCAGAGCGGACGAATTTCTCCCGACTGTCGTACGCCGCTATGGTAGGCCTACATAACGTCTTACTTATCACGAAGATGATTTTACGACAATCATGACCAATTACGACATTACAGACATACATGCGCAATATGTACTTCGAATGTTCCACGCGTATTGGTCCCTGCTGTCTTCTTCTTTATTAGACTGACTTACTCATTTTTAATAAGATGAAGTGCGCTCTTGCCGCCAAGAGAAGACATTTTATCAGCTTTGATTGCAAGAAAACAGTTCAATATCGTCCTTTCCCACCCCCCGCCCCCTTTTTTACTTTAACTTTCTTAAACATGCAGCTCTTCTTACTGTGAGAAAAAGTGCGCTGTAGACGACAGGAGAAGGAATTTGGGAATATCAGAACGCAGGAAAACGCTTGGCGGTGGGGTTCTGCTCCGGACCCTTCTAGAGTCTGGACTCTTTGCTGAGAACCTGCTATCTACCATCTCCTGAAAGAAATGTTTCGGATATACAAATAAAAAAATATCAACGAAATACTATCCCCCCACCCAAGAAAAATAAATAGACGGATAGGCTTTAATTAACATACATCACGTGCATTCAAATTATACACACATACATACATACATACACACATATATATATTGCTAAAAACAAAATAGGTGTCGGTTCTCAGTGACAGACAGACAGATAGACAGACAGACAGACAGATAGATAGATAGATAGATAGATAGATAGATAGATAGATAGATAGATAGATAGATAGATAGATAGATAGATAGATAGATAGATAGATAGGGAGGGAGGGAGGGAGGGAGGTAAATAGGTAGATAGATAGATAGATAGATAGATAGATAGATAGATAGATAGATAGATAGATAGATAGATAGATAGATAGATAGATAGATAGATAGATAGATAGATATGAAAATTGGGTCTTTAGGCTTCTTTTCTTTTTTCGATACTTTCTTAAAACTCTACCGGACCCACCGCTGGAGCTAACAGCTGGTTGACACAAAATTATTGGGGGGGGGGGGGGGAAGGCGTAAACTATTTGTTTTTTCGTCTACGTTGTGCCATTTGTAAAAATTTGAGACACTGTGAGTTAGACGCAGACGGACCTTGCTTGTTTGGGCGCCTGGTGGCACCCTCGATTTTCGCCACTACCATTACTTATTGCAAATCCTTAAACCTACGTAGGCCAATAAAGCATTTGATAAACAGCTTGCTTGTTGTTAGCTCCTTTGAGTAGGGTCCCTTGAAGTATTTTTGTTTTTTTTCCACTAATGTCGCTGTTACGTTTGTCACTCGTGTAGGCCTACACTGTGAAAGTATGCCGACAAAAAAAAATATTTTGTTAATTTAGCAGGCTTTTTCTATTTAAAGCATAGCCCTACAGTTGGTTAACTCGGAACCTGTGTTCTTCTGCGTTCGAAATGATAGACGATAATAAATTTTTAGCAAATAATGGACATTGAGTTACGCATTAAAAAAAAATAATAATCGTTAGCACTTGTAAATTTCCATTGCCAGTTTATTTATAGCTCATGGGGGGAAGGTCAAGTTGCAAGTCTAACTAGAAACTAGGTCAGTACAAAATTAACGCGTTATAGATAGATTCTACAATAATCTACATCTAGATCAATACGCAAAATTATCAAACGGCATTATGCGGGTCAAATAAACAAACGACAATTTATTTATTCTAAAATGCGTGTTGTTACGTAGAATATCTTACTTCTGCTGTTTCAATGATCGATATAACATAGCCTAGTTTTCCATAATTGATAAACTATCATAAACTATCCACTGGCCATTAATACCTAACGGCTAAATCTAATTGTACGGTGTATATGCAATAAATTTCTCCATGATTATAATATCCGGTATTGAATAAAAATGCCTTTTTCTCACATGCTTTGTAAGAAAAATAGAGCTTTTATCAAATGCTAATTATACTTTCAACCGATGGTTAGAATTAGACTCTGCATTAAAGTCTTGTTAGTAAAGTAGTTTACAAGCCAATTATTAATTCAAAGCATTATGAATTATTAGTCGACAACTTAATGAGGTTGTGACCGAGAGTCGCATGAGGTTTGTGGGACATGTCATCCAACAGAATGAATCGTGCGTCTCGAGGGTAGCAATACCATGGAAGCCGATACGAGGAAAACGCATACAGGGTCGTCCTCGTATACCTTGGCGCCTCACCTTCGTGGAGGATCTCAGGGCAATGGGCACCAGCAGGGAAAAGCTGCATATACCTACTTTGCAGGCGACTGATTTCTATGGAGATAGCTGAAAGATCTAAGTTTAAGTCACTTTTTTCTCTCCCCCCCTCTCTTTCTCTCTCTCTCTCTCTCTCTCTCTCTCTGTTTGTCTGTCTGTCTGTCTCCCCTCAAACTTCCTCACATTCAGTCACACTTGAATGCTGGCTGGCAATGAAGTCAACATTATTTGAATATTGACTTAGTACCAAGTGTCAAATTAAGAGGAAACTATATCAGTTAATTTGGTCAGTTAGTTCATTGCACGCAGAATGTTGCTTATGGGCAACCATCATAGTTTATATAGTTTATAAATTATTCCTACACTTTGCCATTATGTACGACGCCTGAATCATAAGCAATAATTTTGACCATTCCCACGACTAAGGACTAGAAGGAAGACCCGAACCCTAACTTTGAACGAAAGGAAAACTATTGAAAGCTAGTTTCAAATTATTGTTAAGCATATAATGCCGTCCCCATTCGGGTTGTCTGGCTTGTCAAGTCGTGACATCACGAGACTATCGAACCATGAAAACGCATTGTAGGCCTATATTGCATAAGATTGTTATATATGTATAACATATGTATGTATGTGTGTGTGAATTGCTGCCTGGTGGTGTGGTATGTGCGCTGGACTGTCGTTCGGTCGTCTTGATGGTCCCGGGCTCATACCCTGCCCGCTGCCATCCACCGTCGTTTTGCGGGAGGTTTGGACTAGGAAGTAGATTATCTTCAACTCTGAAGGAACATTCGAAACATATAAAACATTTTACAAAGTGTATGCATGCGTTCGTATGTGTGTGTAATATGCATTAAAAGCTATTTTCGTGAAAATCAACTTTGTTTGTTTAAATACATCTTGGTTCATACCCGTATATCTAGTTCTTAAGCTCTTGTGTTTTTATTTCTAAAGCTTTTAATAAGGCTAAAACAAAATATTAAAAAATGATGGGCTGTAAATGACGATTCGCGATTGCAGTAGGCTAAAAACGAATGAGTGCTCTAAATTGTGCCATCCCAAGCCATCGAAATTTCCCTCACTTTATTTCAAGTAATCTGCCCAAACCGCAACCCTTTTTTTGCATCATCGCAACAAATGCACTCTGTCTCTGGTCAATATATTCAACAATAACACCTCTTTCTTTAATTGTAGATATATTGATCTAGGCCTAGATCTAGATCTGTATGATTATTTGTGACATATCTAGATTTTCTTTACAACTTGGTATAAATAAATATGATTCTAAACGTTGTCTAATAGTAATTGTTCTGTAGTAGAACAAGACCTTGATTGTGGGATATAATTATTTAGGTTGCTTTATTCAATATGCACTTATAGAAATTTCTCAATCAGCTGACATAGCACGAAATTTTCATGAGCACAGGAAGTCTAGGCCTTCATCAGTCACGTGATGTTCCAGTAGAACGTCATCAGCCTTTTCCGATGAGAGGAGGTGATCTAAGCAATGTTAAAGGCATCCGACGCTATCGTTATTGACGAGAATTTTGGTCCCCAGGAAGAAGAAGAAAAAGAAAACATGCCAGCCTTACGTAAGGAAAACAGGTAAGAAATTTAAACTGATATTAACCATTTTGGAGTTACCTTCTTTTTTGTATGTGAGAATTACACAATTCAAGATGGCGGGTTATGACCCAGTTTCAGTCGAACGTCGCAATATAAAGTAAAAGTGATAGATCTATAATAATCTAGATCTAGATCTATATCTAATAGATCTCAAGAGTCTTTAGACTTAAGATTCTAAATCTTTTAAGAAAATGTTTTTTTTAGATATATAATAGACTCTATGTACACCTAAAAAGAAAGTTTTTCCATTAGATTTAGATCATTACTCATTAGATTCTAAATTGAAAATTCTAGATGTCTAAATTGACTAGATCTAGATATAAATCTAGAATTTCTAATTCTAGTGTAGTCAACATCTAGTCAATAAAGTAGTTTATTATTCATTACATGAATCCGTACAACTGTTTTTTTGGTCATTACATCTTTATTTTGATATTTAATATGAAACTAGCTTGCTGTATAATGTGTGTGTCCATTTTCCAATGATTCTGACCTAATTTCCTTCCATTTACTGATTTAGATCTAGAGTAAAGTGTGAAGTTCGAGCGCATTAAGCCCGCTGGCAGCAATTTTCAAGTTTGGATTTTTATAGCACCGTAACGGTCTGACCTATGAAAAAACTGATGGTATCTCTGAATTCCTCGTCCTTTTTTCTATAAAAATAGATTGGATTTAATGTATCACTAGGCTTAGTTAAAATTAAATACGAAGTCAAAGAGGTGTAGGGTAAGTATCGCCAAGTGTACTTTTCCTCGAGCAGATTTTTCCCCAGTTAGTAAGCTCAATCGGGTTGATGGAAGGTTCGAGCAGATCAAAGAAATTATATCTAAAAACATGTTTTAATATTTAATTTTTACTATAAAGTCATTTTCTTTTTACTCCAGCGCAAGAACACCATCCATTGCACCATTTCCCACCCTCCACAACTTCAAATAGTCTCTTTGAGCTAATGAGCCATCAGACTTAAAAATAGCCTTAATCCCATTACCCATTTCCTTCACTACCGGGTAGTAAAAAAGAATAATTCCACACCTCCTGAGTTTGACCTCACCATGAACTTAGCCTTTACAAGGAAAAGGAAATAGTATGTGTCGGAAGTAAAGAAAAAAGGTGCATGCGCAGTAGCAATATAGTAGTAATTTGGTAAACATTCAAATAAAAAAGTTATAGCAATAAAAAGTGAACTGTTCGAACCTCTTGTCAAATCGGGACTGCTCGAACTTCGCACTTTACTCTAGCTTTCTTTTTATGTAAGAAAAAAGAATTTCACATTTGTAAGTCAGGTTGTTTTTTTATGTTTCCAGGATTCCAGGATGACTTTACCTCTTCCTAGGGTTACGACTATATTTTTTTGGTTGGCTAAGTCTATACTATGCTAATTAGCCCGGCAATATTTATTCTGTTTTTGGAGCTATTAATATGGTGTTTGTATTAAATTACAATTTTCTTACCAAAATTTATTTCAGTCAGTTTTGGACATCAATGTTAATGATCTTAATCTTATGTTATATTTGTTTGTTTGTTGTTTTTTTTATAGAGAATAAAGTTGCAAATGTTTGGAGTGAGCTTGATACATTGAATGAGGTTAAGATCTCTAGACTCTAGACAAGACTTAGACTCTTGCCTAGAGAGTTTACTCGACACTGACTGTTCTACTGTACAGACAGTACACTGCACATACCGACATAGTACTGCTAGTGACTAGTGTATATACAAAATTATCATATATTTTCTCCCATAAATATTCTATTGACCATTCTATATTTACATTGCTGACATTGGTAAAAAAAAAAAAAAAAAAAAAAATTGGTTTTGATTAAAAAATAAAATTTTGACACTTGTGTGTTTGAAATAATTATATTCTAGCCTAGATGTCTCCAGTGCCATTGCTAAAATTTGTATTTTTTTATGGGATTCAAAATCTAACTGCCAGGTACTTCAGAAGTATGAAAAATGAGAGGCAACAATTTCTGAATCTTAAAATGACTTCAACACTGCGCAGTTATATAAATACTTTTGTATATGTATAGCATGTTGATTAAAGTAGCAAATTTCACTGTAGTGGTCACAAAACATAAAATAGTTAGACAGCTTAGTCATAGTTTTTAAAATATGGTACCGATATTGTAAAACCTTATCCCGTATTGTAAAACTTTATCCGATGTGCTTTGTTGACAATCAAGTTGCTCAAGATAAAACACTACACACAGTTCATAAACATTACAAGATAAATTTTAAAAATGTAGCACAAGATTTCTTGTATGTCTAACTTGCCTTTGATTTTTTTACAAACTTTGTACTAGAGCTAATGCTTTTAATTCCGACACTATTTTATAATTATATGCTGAATATTCTTGAACTTTATTTCAATCTCAAACCTATTTTTTCATCTTCCTTTTTATAATTTTCATAATATGAAATTATATACAATCATTACTATTCATTACACATGAAAATATTAATTTTTCTTTTTATTGTTAGTACCAGCTTTAGGAAGTGTACTATATCTCTCGGCCCTGGGCCTCTGTGGTGGTCCTGATGTTCCCCACGTCGCTCTAGAATGCCGGACAGATTTGGCAGAGGGCAACGACGTGGGGGTTACAAAAGTGCCCCCTGTCAGCATGAAAAGTCTTTTGAATGACTCCAACTCAGCACGCAAGAATAATTTGCCTGTAAGTATTTTAGATTTCAACAAAACTTGTATGTAATAGGGATATAATACAACTGTAATTTAAAGATATTTTAGACATTCAAATGGACCAATAAACCAAAACCTATATTCTTATCTGGTTGATAAGTCATTCATTTCAGTGATGCATCCTGTGATATTTACCTTGCATAATGAAAGATATGCTTAGGTATATGGCCAAGTTAGATAAGATCTTTTTGACATTGATATCAATTTAAGTTGTGAAGGCTGTGGAGTGTTTCAAATCAAAGTTTAAAGATATCTCAACTTTTCCACATAAAAATGTTCAGGATCAACCAGACCCACAATTTTTTAAAATGCCCCTTTTATATTTGGATATGAAGCCCTGTACCATAGTCACCCAATATTGACATCATTTTATAATTCTTTGAAATCTTTAACAAACCAGCTAGAAAAACCTATTGTAATCAATTAGAAAACAGCCAACTCTAACCTAGAAGAGCGATAGTGATGCTATTTTTAGGTTTTTATCTGCAGCATATTAGAATGGAATTTTGATTTTTTGAAAAATGTTTTTTTCGATAGCCTAGTAAATGGAACATATTTAGGCTTTAATAGAATAAAATTTTAATTGGAATATTAATGTTTAAGCTGTTGAATAAGGATATGATTGGGGTTTGTAAGTGATTTAGAACCATTTAAGACAGATAGTAGTGAAAATAAATAAAAAATTGATGCTAGATCCAGTATTGAATATGTTAGATCTAGTCAAACGGGAGATTGGAAGGCAACTAAATATGACAAGATATTTTAATGTTTTTGAGCTCTGTAGGCCTATTTATTACTTCAATATGATGCTTAACCCTAGGCTTATTTTTTCTATTATAAAAAGATTTTTGTTAGGTTTTATTAGTTTTTATCTGTGTAATTTAGTAAAAAAAAAAAAAAAAATTGTAAATAGCTGATACGGAGTTATATCCCTTCTCTTAGGGATGGGATAGTTTTTTACAACTGCTTGGTGGTGAAATGGTTAAAAAATAAAAAAAAATAAAAATCCCTGCGTAGCTACATATATTTTTAGTTGCCTATTATTAGGAATCAGTAAAACAAAAATAACACTCTTTATAATCCTGCCCTGACAAAAAAAAAAGTTTAATATTTACTGCAATAAGATATTTAAAAAAAACAACTTTAAGTTATTACTGTGAAAATGTAAAAAATGTTGCTTTTGTTCTGACAGGCTACTGCAAATATGACCTTCAAAATTTCACCCGTAGCTGGACTGGTAGTCTGCTGGGAGACAACTCTAGTAAAAGATGCTCTTTATGTGGAGTTGCCTGCTGGTATATTGCCTGAAGGCTCCAAAGAGAGGTAACATTTAAATTTGTAGACTTATATTGAATGGTTTTGACTAAATTTAGTTTTACATCTTAAGCTTTAATAGGAATATGTTGGAAAAATTAGCCTGTATATGAAGGTCAAAGGTTATTTTTGTATTCAAATTTCTAGACTGAATATGTGAATTAATTTAAAAAAAAACTAACTGAAATGATTCGCTCACAAAAGTAGCTAATTGTAATATTGTAATGTGTTTGTCTCCTTTTCTAGTTTGGTCACTCTTTTGGAGTACGCTGAAGAAAAACTCAACTGTAAACACGTGGTCTTGTGTTTTAACAAGAATAGATCTGACCGTGGTGAGTATGAGTTAATGTTTCTGATAGGCATATCCTTTACCTTTTTGTTTGGTGTATTTGCTTGGGCTTCTTGAGGGCATGCAGTAGACTATTAATGGACTTACTTTATGAATAAGGGGAGGGTCTTTGAGATCAATACGGGAGAATGTAGTCCACCTGACATTTGATCGGGGAAGTGTTGATTAGTTGATCATTTACACATGCCAGCCTACATATTGGTTGGAGACTTTGTTTTATGTTGTCAAAGGCAGTGTAGATGTTTTAAATTGGTTTAAAGGTCCTTAACGAAAGCAATGAAATAGGAACATTTAGAAACACTAATAAATTTATTATTTTGCTGTGACAATTTTTTTTAAAGACTAAGCAATTAGAGTTTTTAGGGAATAAGCAATTAGAGAGAAAAGTTTTCCTTTAGTAAACTTTTACTTATTTCCAATTTATTGTTCCACAAAATCAATTAAAATTTTGTACTTTTTTTTTTAGTCACTATGTTCCTCAATATTAAATTAAGATCTACCTCAACTATATCATATGAAATCCTACACACTATGCTATTTTAATCATCATGCTAACAAAATAATGGAATCCTGGGTTCAACTTGATTATGCTATTTTTAGCAGCTAGTCAAGGGAGAAACTCAAAAATTAAAAGCTCTACTGAAAATATACTATCATGTTTGATGTTAGGCAATCTAAAATGGTACCCTTTAGTATGAAAAATATTTAAAAGCACTATTAAGATAGCTGTCATTCCATAACTGCAAGAGATAATTGAAACTGTTTGTAATTTTATTCAAATAACAAAAGATTATACCAATTATTAGTGATATCATATTGGGTATCAAGTTGGCATTGTGAATTCCATTTAGATGATTTTGTGCTATCATATGTAAGTTTGACAAACTGGGGAGAATCCTGTTAAATAAAAATATTAAATATTTTTGTTTATTCTATTTATAAAAATATACTAACTATAATGAAATGATAAATCAAATTAAATTTTTTTGTCTAAGAAAAATTCTTAAAACCTCATATTCCATTTTCATAAAGGTTTTGTAACTTCAATAGAAGATACTAAAAGAATTGTTTCTTTCTTGCAGTGTCCCTCCTGAGAGTTTTTAACTTCTTTGGATTCCAGATCCTTCCTCCTTCCCATCCACTGGTAATTTGTCCTGCACAGGACCTGCTCTTCATGGCTTACACCATAGAGAAAGACTCTGACTCAGAAAGTGAGTCGTCCAGTGATGAGGAGGAGGCCAGGGGAGAGAGGCGCACCAAACGTCTGTCCTCAAGTGAGGGCAGCGAGGAAGGAAGCTGCAGTGATGGTTGAAGTCAGACAGAAAACTTTTCATGTCGCCAGGAAAAATTTTTTTTTTAAGTAAACTTTGTTGTCCATTTCTGTGTGTATTATAACTTAAGTGTTTTTATCTTTTTACTTTTCTGATCTTAAAGTAGGCAATTTTATTTTTCTTGGTGCACAATGGTAATTATGTTGTAAATCATTGATAGTCCAAACGTATCAATTAAACACATTTTCATCTTTCTTTTTTTTTTGTGTTAAGTAGTTTGAAGCTACGCAAGTATATTCTTCACTGCCAGTTGGCTTTCTTTCAGAAGTGAAATGTTTCCTAAAAAAAATGTTCAAAACAAAGATTTTATTAAAATGGATTTTGGCCTTGGTTTTGTTTTATGACTTGCACTTTCAATGAGCACTATTTTGTGCTTAGTTTTTTATATCTCTATAAATATGTAAATGTACCATCAGCTCTTCTAATATATAGATTTCCCTTTCTAGAGAGTAATTTTTTTTTTCACTGTTTCTTGTCCAGACAAATCTTGTTCTTGCTGGTGGGGCTATTATTTTAAAATAATTTGTTTTAAGGTCTTGAAAACATAATTTTTTTCTCACATATTTAAAATCATTGTCATTTTGGACTGACATCTTAGTCATTAATTTCTAATTTCCTTTCACTGGCAAGAATAAGATTTGATAATGTTTTGTTGTTGTTGTTTTTTTTTATTTCAATTTATCTGGTCAAAAAACCCTCTGCCACAATCATGTTGTCCGCATATTGAAATACATATATTATTACATATGACAAATATAAAAACTTCTTTCCACTCTAGTATTTTTTTTGTTTGTAACGTGTTGCTAGGGAATGTTTCATTTTATGAATGTCAATCACCCTGTAGTAGTCTTAACGCCCTCAACACAATGGAGATGATCAAACTGACTGCAAATTAAACAGAAATAAAATCTTATAAAATCAAAATGAAGAGCTGGTTTGAGATTTCATGTCTTAAAATGTCCACACATTATCAAGGGGAAAGACTTTGTATAATAAGAGCTGCAGAATTGAAATTGCTTGCAAGTCTTTTAACTTACTTTAAAACAAAATGTCCATTCCACTCATGGCATGTCCATACAGTATTTGTGAATTTTATTAAATTTTAAGTAATTTCACTCATTACTTAAAAGAGTTTAAAGAAAGTTACTGGATGAAGAATTTTTTTATTATATATCTGGTGAATAAAATTACTGTACAATACAAATATATATATATTGAAAATTGTATACTCTTTGTCTGTGCTGTAGTGCACTATAATTGAAATGCTATTATCAATTAGAAATGTTAACAATGTCATTAAGCTCTGCAAGAACTCTCCTGGGCTAGGAGATTTTGTTTTGTTATCTTTTTCATACCTTCATTCAGAACTCAATAAGAGGCACTATTTTTTTTTTTCCTTTGGTTTCATTTTTTTCAATGGAAAGAATTAAAAAAATCTATAAAATTTTAAGTTTCGCGTTGAATTGTTATTGTTCAATGTGTATATGTGATTGATCTAATACTAGACTTGTAGCTGTTACATCTTGGGTTAAAGGTAAAAAAAAAACAATGTGCAATATCTGGCAATCTATTACCTGAAAACTCTTGAAAAGTTTGTCTTCAAATTATATGGCAAGCAGAAATCTAATAGGATGCGATATAGCAATGGTATGTCTCATTTGGCTCCCTCATTTACAAATTGACCTGGTCATTAGTGAAGCTTCAATTGAATGATATCTCCTATAGTCACCTTCTCAACTAGACAAGTTTAGCACATTTCTAGCATATTTCATTTTTGTGTGTGTGTGCACACCTACTGAAAGTATACTAGTATTTTGATCTTTTTATTTCATGCTGAGTGGGAAATAGCGTGAAGTCTGAGGCTTTGATAGAGATTTGTATTTGCAACATATTTTTCACAAAATTGAATATAACTTTAATTTGTATATATGCACAGCTTTCATCTTCAAGATAGAAACATAAAGTGAATAATGATTCTTTTAACAAATCTCACTCAAAATACATTTCTCTGACTTGCAGTCTCTCGCGTGGTCTCCTCTTCAGCGTTCACAACTAAAGAATGAATATTAACACTGCATATTCTAATACAACTGAAATAGCCTAATTATACATTTTTTAAAATTCTTACCATTAGCTCTTTGCCAAAAAAAAAAACAAAATTGGAATAGACTAATTATTTTCTTATCTAGAAGAATATTCGCACTCGTACTGAGTGACAACACATTAATTAAATTTTTTTAGAAATATTTTATTAACTACCAGCATTATGAATTAAATCTTCTATGCGATAACATAACAAGGGAAATAACTATACTATAAAATGTATAAAATACTAACCGGATTTTCTACCTTACATGTTAATAATACAACGATACTTCAATGTCAGCCCTGATTGAATTAGAAATGGTTACAAAGAAATATAATGAGGTTCACCGACCACCAAAAGCTTCATAAATGACAACCAAAAGAATGTCGAAAGCTTAAAGATTATAACAAAGACAAAATATGGCTGTAATGAATAGTCATGGTACGTTGAGACATTGCCAGATTGGCTACTTCGCTATGAAAACAGAAAACAAAATAAAGCGCTTAGTATTTTGTCACTCTTTGTAGGCTGATTTTTATCACAGATCTTCTATATGAATGTTAAGTTACAAAAGTATGAAATATAAATATTTAGTCTACACATACTATAGTATTGAAACTCGAAGGAGATATTGATTTTTTTTCTTCACATTACTGTTTCTCCATTAATGAAGACTTGAAGAATAGTGCTTTATTATATATATATATATGTATATATATATATATAATTTTTATTGTCCGTAAGGAAATTTGTCTTACAATTTGTGCATTACACCAAACAAAAAACATTATAAATATTTTTAAAAATGTACATTCACACCAGACTCACTTATAGTTTATATTGACTTATTTCTATTTAATGTTTTGATTGCCAGGAGAACAAAAGAGTATATATATATAAATCGGCAGTGATTTCTGTACTCCACTTACACGATACCATCCACCAGATTATTGGGCAAGAGTTGCCACTTACACAATACCATCCACCAGATTATTAGGCATGAGTTGCCACTTACACGATACCATCCACCAGATTATTGGGCACGAGTTGCCACTTACACGATACTATCCACCAGATCATTGGGCATGAGTTGCCACTTACAAGATACCATCCACCAGATTATTAGGCATGAGTTGCCACTTACAAGATACCATCCACCAGATTATTAGGCATGAGTTGCCACTTACACGATACTATCCACCAGATCATTGGGCATGAGTTGCCACTTACACGATACCACCCACCACATCATTGGGCATGAGTTGCCACTTACAAGATACCATCCACCAGATTATTGGGCATGAGTTGCCACTTACAAGATACCATCCACCACATCATTGGGCATGAGTTGCCACTTACAAGATACCATCCACCAGATTATTAGGCATGAGTTGCCACTTACACGATACCATCCACCAGATTATTGGGCATGAGTTGCCACTTACACGATACTATCCACCAGATCATTGGGCATGAGTTGCCACTTACACGATACCATCCACCAGATCATTGGGCATGAGTTGCAACTTATTCGATACCATCCACCAGATTATTGGGCGCGAGTTGCAGCTTTCCGTGGATCCTCGTATCCTCATTCTCCACCTACTGACGATCAAGAGAACACTGCATCTGTTAGGTAGGTCTACTATCCCGCCATGGCAATGCTTCTCAGCCAGACTCAGCTTCAAAGTGACGCCTGGGTGGAAACGGTCGTTAGAGGAGACGATTAGACCAATAGGAAAGCAAAAAAAGACCCCACCCCTCCAGTTTGCGTCAAGACCAAGTCTATTGAACTGGCGGGAATTGAAGAGAGCCTCAACAACCTCAAGATGCGGTACAGAGAAGGAATATGAGGGAGTTTCTTGGGTGTTCTTGGCCTTCGGCCTCGCCTCTAACCAGAGCATCTTGGGATATGAGCCATCGGCAATAGGAATGTAACTAACTACACCTTCCTGGATCCCTTCCAGACTGGCCGATGGAGAGATCTTCGAATCACATTTTTGGATAATTAAAAGTATAATCCGGGGACCATTTTTAGTTGTAATTAACTTTTTAAAAAAATCCTTTAAAATTAATTGGTGTAGATTGGTGACGTAATTAGCCGACTCCCCTGGATAACATTGAGACTCCAACTCATTTCTTCCTGGCAATTTCTTTTTTTTTTTACCTTTACCTATCCCTTAGTCTGTTAGACTATTGGGACACCGTGCAAGATTTGTCGACAATCTTTCTCCATTCTTCTCTGTCTTTTGCCTTAGATAGAACATCTTTCAATGGCAGGCCCGTTTATTCTTTTATGCTGTCTTCACATCGCTTTCTCTGTCTGCCTATTATTCTTTTTCCTGGTACTTTTCCCAGAAGGAAGGTCTTTGCGTGCCCGGAAGACCTTGTAATATGGTCATAGATTTTTAGATTGCTTTTTTTTTTTTTACGATAGTTAGCAGGTCATCGTGGGGTCCAATCGCTGTAGTAAACCTGTCTCTAATCTCTTGGTTTGTGATGCGGTCTTCAAAATAATATGGAAAGACAAAGGCATAGCGCTGGGCACCAAAATCAGACTGATGCGCTCCCTGGTCATGGTCACATTCTTATATGCTTGCGAGTCTTGGACGCTGACTGCAGAGCTAGAGAGGAGGATCCTAGCAATGGAATGGAGATGCTACAGAAGGATCCTGGGTATCACATTTAAAGACTTCCTAGCTCATCGAGTTTTAAAAACAAGACAAACATTAAAAATACTTTTTTAAAAAAAAAGACAAAACCTCCTTTAAGCAACTTATAGAGCGCGAGTTATTCTCTTATAAATTTATGAATGTTAGACTAAAAACAATGGAACATTTTCTTACCTCGCCCCCTCGCCCCTTCTCCCCGAGAAAGAATCCTGGGTAAGCGAGTGTATAGATTTAGTACGGTACACTTAATAATATTCCATTTATAAGCATTTAAAGCTAAGAGTAGTCTAGACTCAGAAGACGATGCGCAAAATGTTCATAAACATTAATTTGTTGATGTTAAACTCTTAAATCAATAAAGCCTTACATTCGGAAATTCCCGAACGCCATAGTCCTTTCACGAACCCAATAGCCTTTTCAAAACCGATGTTGGATCTAGACCTAGAATACTAGATATAGATCTCTAGCCAAATTTAAATTTATTAAATGTTTTAATTGAAAATCGATAACGGTCTAACTAGAGTTTTTCCCCATGTGGCTAACTAGTTAGAAATACATCAACTGTTAAATTTCTTGGAAAAGCGTTAGAGATCATCTGTCCATGTTCCTGGATTCTGGTCCCACGAAGGAGTGACTTGAAGGGAGGTATTGTAAAAATTGTATAAAAACCCTAAATTTTGATTTTTGTTACTCTACATAGAATAAGAGTAAATGTATTTTAATGAATTACTTCCCTTTACTTCAATTTTTGAAAAAATAAAAGAAATAAATGATATAGCAGATATAGGAATGTTATTTTGTCATTTTTAGGATTTCTCTCGCTCTCTCTTTTTTAATTTTATAAATAATAAATAGATTGTTGATACTTAACTGCTAATTTGTATTTCTTTTGAAGTTTTAAATTATTTCTCTCTTTCTCTCTCTTGGACAATGCAAGCATATTACAAGAATAACAGATTCTGGTTAATTAGACTATTAGCTGGATATTGAAACTGCAACTAAAAACAAAAGGTTTGCACACTTGCCAAACTCCCAAATGATAAAATACAAACCTTGATCTACTGTTGCATAAGCTCTTTTCCCTTTAGATACAAATTATGTTTCAATTAGTGTATCATGCACCTGGTTATCAGAGGCGTTTCATGGGATGAGGATAGTTGTGAAAGGACTTCCGTTAGAAACAACATAGACTTTGATTTCCATTTCATTCCATTTGCGATGTCTCTGTAGGATCTTGATTAAAAGTCCCTAACTTCAGCAGAAATTGTTTTAGATTTTCTGAATAGCAGCTTACTGCAATAATTGTTTGACCATTCTTACCCTTGCATCATTAATACATTATTATTTGGAGACTCATTCTCCTACCTCTCTCTACTCCCTCTCTCCTACCTCTCCTCTCCCCCTCCACGTATTCTCTCTATTCTCTCTCATTTTCTTTTTCTTTCTTTCCTCTCTCAATCTCTGTCTCCTCTCTATCTCTCATAATCGTCACTCTCTCTCCTCTCTCAATCTCTGTTTCCTCTCCAAATTCTCTCCCTCTCTTTCTTCTTTTCTCTCTTTCTCTCTCTCTCTCTCTCTCTCTCTCTCTCTGCGTGTGTCTCATCCATCTACCTAGACTGGCTAACTGACAACAAGGACTAATAACTTCTTGGCCATCTGGCACAGTGAATGAATGAATGGATGCTGGGAACAGTGAGGTGAAAGCGGGAGGGGGGTGCAAGGGGAGAGCATCAATGAAGTAGGCCATCTTTTCATCGCCGCCAGGACCTGGATCAAGTGGCTATTAGATCGGCGTCCGACTCACAAACTCACTGCAGAAAGTCTAGGCGACCGTCGCCACGCTGTCTAGCCTTAAAAATAAAAAGGGAGGGGGGAAGGGTACACAAAACCAAAACCTAGTTCGGTGCGTGAGTAACGAGGGAGGGTTTAAGGTTAAGGATCGATTACGAAAGAGAGAAGATGAGTTTGAAATATGATTGTTGTTCAGAATTATACCCCCACTACCTGTTCTCTTTCTTTTTTTTACCGATCACAAATTTCATTGGGTCGCCCTGACCAACTCTTATCGGCTAAAAAGCAAATCAGATAACGACTAAGAAGAGCGACGACAGTGTCGTTCTGTTTGATATCAATCATTCATTTATATGTCAGTAATCTGGGTAATAGAAATTCTTCTTTTTTTTATATATATATATTTAGTGTAATAAAAACAAACTATACAACGATTTTATAATCAAATCAGCTGTTGTAAAGATCAATTGATTCCTAGCAGACGATTTAAAAACAAACAATAGATTCATAGCAGATGTGACGATAAATTCGAACCATAATAATAATAATAATAAGGCTTTTTCTTCGAGTCTGAAGATTAATAAGGAGTTTAAAAAAATACTCCGCGCAGGATGGAGGCAATACAGCATTAGAATCATAGCAGATCTTTATATTAAAGGAAAAACCAAGAACATATAATTGTAGGCTATATAGATCCTTATTATTTCTATTAGATCTATCTTTGTTTGTTTTTGTTTGTTTGTTTGTTGTTTTTTATACCTAAACTCTCCTCAGTTGCGATTGCGATCTCTTCAATCTGTGAAGATTGACTTGTAAGAGTCAGAGGGAGAATTCATTGTTTAAAGAAAAAAGGGGAGACGTTTATTGTGAAGTAAAAACTTAGAGATCTTTATATTATTAAAGACTAGAAGAAAAACACATTTAATAGTTTATTTGTTGTTTTTATATCTAAAATATCATTAATTATAAAACCATAAACTTTATGGTGCTTTATAAAGATTTTAGCACCAAAGAATTAAGTTTCTAAGCTCTCACTCTTGTAGCACAAGTTGATGACAGTGACCTTTCAATATTAAGACCTTGACCTTGTTGATTTAAAACAACAAAACAAAAATAAAAACCTCTCTTTTTTCATTTTGTTATTATTTTTGTTTTTAGTTTCCATTCTCTCGGCCAAACATGTCTATACATCAATTTTTTTTTGTCTAACTTTATTTATTGCTCAAAGAATTTAAAAAACAAAAAGAGAGTTTAAACAAAGAGCAGATAACTGTGATTAAATTGAATATGAAAATTCCCGATGGCTCTTCAACCTCTGCATCTTGCTTTGGGAAGGAAAAAAAACACCAAGATCTCTAGTCAAGTTTTTTATCGACATTATAGGAGTTTGGGGAGTGCGTGAGAGATGGCGAGAACCCTCTACAGATTGCTGATGAAATGAGTGCTATGTATTGAGTAGGAAAGGTGGGTGTATGCGTTTTTTTGTTGGGGAGAGGGCGCTGGTTAGAATTGACGACGCCTCCGTCACGACGATGTCTCATGTGAATAGGCAGGAAATTATAAGAATATCGTGACAAAAAAAAATGTAATTTAATTCTAGATGAGGCGCCCGTCGACTAGACAAAGATGAGCCGTCAGTTGACTAGGCAAAGATAAGGCGTCAATTGACTAGGCAGAGATGAGGCGTCAATTGACTAGGTAGAGATGAAGCGCCCGTTGACTAGACAAAGATGAGGCGTCAGTCGACTAGGCAGAGATGAGGCGTCAGTGGACTTGGCAGAGATGAGGCGTCAGTTGACTAAGCAAAATTGAGTCGTGAATGGGCCACGAGGTGATGTCGGGGCGAAGGAAAATGTAATATTTACCTAGACCCCTTCCCCCCACCCCATGTTTATTTTTTAAATGAGTGACTTATTGCTTTTGCATGGCGTAAAGTACCACAGAGTGAGAGAGAAATACACAGACAGACAGAGATACAGACAGACAGAGAGAGAAAGACAGGGAGAGAGACAGACAGGCAGAGACAAACAGAGAGAAGGAGATAGAGGCAGAGAGAGAAACAGAAAGAGAGAGAGAGAAAAATGGCGCATTTTTCATGCTATAGTGCATAACTTGTTCATTGCGATATTAAGACATCACCGGGTGCACCGAAAAAGAAGAGATTGACGTCCTACGGATATTCATGTGTCGATCTGGTCATGAATGTTAATCAGTAACTTAAACTCTGCAAAGTCGTTCGTTTTCCTGGTTGATTCAGGCAACCCATTACATACTCTAATAGCATCGGGGAAGATGGAGCACTTGTACAATTCTGTCCTAGCATATGGAATAAGAAATGTGCCTCTATCTTTGTCTCTTATGGCAATGCTTTTGTATTTGTAAATTTTGTTCAGCGTTTTATGTATTATAGCTACTTTACTTTTTAGTTTTCTGTCCCGAAGCGTCCTAAATTTAGTGATTTTACCAATGGTAATATTCTAATCTTATTCGAATATTCGTTAGTTATATATCTCACGGCTCTTTTTTTTTTAATTGCCTCCTCTAGTTTCTTAATGTTTTGTGGAGTTCCCAAAAAGAGGAGACCTATTCTAATATAGGCTTAACCAAGGTTAAATCCTATAGCATTTTAAGACTAAGACTAAGACTGCTTTATAGATCCTTATAGAAAATTGTTGTGATTACAAGGATTCTTTTCTCATATAAAGACAACACAAACAGAAACATACACATAAATACAACAGACACAACATAAAGAGTTCATTCAGCGACTACTCACAGGCAATTGGTCTTTTTCATGTTTTCTGATCAACGGCTGGCGTTGATATAGTCTGACCGAGTGAGGTACGAACGAGTTTTTGTACCGCTCTGTTCTTGTCTTCATTGACAGCAGTCGCTCACTTTGCGACGACTTGACGTAGCTGGTGGCTGCTCTCTTCCAAGATTTTTCGATTTTTTTTTTGACATTTTTGTTCCAAAAGTTCCTTTAAATATGGTAATGTTGACATCATGACATAAGATAATGGCGTAATATTTTAATATTCAATGTAAAAAATAATAATTCGAACACTCATTTGGAGGCCCCCCTCAAGTGGAGGCCCGAGGGGATTTTCAAATTCTCCCCCGATTCCCCCACCATAGCTACGCCACTGTTGAAATGTTACTAGCTCTAGGACACTATGTTGAAAAACTCGTCAATTAAGTTTAAACGATATATGCAGGAATTGATTTCATTCAGTGATCTTCATTAAGTGGGATGTTCTTAGCGAGCGTTTGAGTTTATTTGTTTAAAAAACTGTAGGCACTAATTTCACGTTTTCATGATAATAGATGGCCGTCCATTTTTTTGCTGTACAGTGGGGAAAAAAATAATATCGCTCAAAGAGGGCGCGTGTTCACTTCAAATACAAGGGGAAAGAACTGAGACAAAACAGGTCGTCTGCAAGTCTGGAGTTATCAGTCCATTTTTTGTGTGTCTCACCCTTCCCTTTTTCCATTTTTTTCGGCCCTCATATCTTTTGCCCTATAGACTTTTTTTTTTGTTTTGTTTTATTAAATGAAAGAGATGACCAGGTCATCAAATAAGGGGAGGATAGAACCGGAACCTGAGCGAGGACTTAGAGACTGGCTGTGATTAGGGACACCAAATCACAAGGCGACGGACTGTCCGTGCAGGTCCATTCAGCCGACAAATGTAATTATCAGTTTGGTTGCTAGTCAAGCAAAATACACACTACGAGTCTGTCAGTCCAAAGTGATAGAGGTCACACGAAAAAAAAAAGTTCTGAGAGTTTTGGTACTGTTCATGGCGCCATTTAAAAAGAGGGGGTTAAAAAGCAGATAAAGAATTCATTATATTGAAAGCACAGCCACAACCTATATTTCACTAAACATCTGGACGAGTGAACCTAGCCTGGTAATGAAGCATTATTATTGGCATAATATAGCGCTACTTTCATGCTTATAGCATGCTCAGAGCGCTTTGGTCCAATCTCAGTTGTGGACCAGTGGGGGGGGGGGGGGAGGGGGTATCTAGAAGTTTTTTTTTTCCGTGCTGCCTTTAGGCGCTCAGTAAACACAACTCTGCCCGAGTCGGGTGTCGAACCTCGAGCCCCCTTCATAGGGTAGCCAAGCCAGGTTCAAGCGTACTCAGCCTCTCGACCACATCCATCCATCCATCCCAGTGGCGCTACAGCCCATGGAGGGCTCTGTCCTGCTTCAACACATCCTTCCATTCAGATCTCTCCTGGGCATTTCGTCTCCACGCCCTAACCCCAAGCTGCTTCAGATCTGCTTCCACATCATCAATCCATCGCATTCGCATTCTGCCTTTGGGTCGCCTGCCTTTTGGTTTTGCCTGTATACGATTTTCGCTCCTCTGTTGTCCTTTTCCAGGCCTAGGTCGTTTTCCGTTGAGATCTGTCCGGTTTTCTTGTGTGTATTAGCTTTCGTAACAGTATTTTGTATATGACAGAGTTGTTAGCCCAGTGCATAACCATCTGGGGGGCTGCCCCTTTCAGCTCTCTGGATAGCTGCCTTTATTTTTGGGTAAGGTGCCCTAGCCTTTGTGGATCCCTCCACTTCCTGCAAGGCAGCAGGTTTGATTTTGGTCCACCCCGGGTATTTTATTTCCCCGGTACCCACCATATCTGGAGGGCATTCCCCTATCCGCCACCTGGAGAGGCGCTCGATGGAAGATCAAAAACTCCACACGAGCCTCTCGACCACGCTTCCCATATTATATTCATTATTCATTATACTGAAAGCACAACATATATTTCGCTAAACATTTGGACGAGTGAACCTAGCATTGATAATGAAGCATCATTATTAGCATTTTTATTATGAATCAAGAAATCCAAGAAGAACTTTCACCACTTGCTCCTTCACATTGAAGTACGATGGTTGTCGAAAGGCCTATATTTGACAATTTATCTTTTTCTTTTGAACACTGTTATAGAAGAGCGGATGTGACATTACAAGAAGAACTGTTTAGAAAAAGTACTAATGGAGAGCTTAAAGTTATTAAAACAAAAAATATCACCTCTTCTGGCTTCACAAAGATTATACCTGATACTTCTCAAAAATTATGGGATATCACCAGAAAGTTTCTAATTATTTTTCCATCTTCATATCTAGTGGAGAAAGGTTTAAGCAAGATTCCCAATCTTTTAATAAAAAAAAAAAAAAAACGAACTGGACATCACTAACCGAGAAGTTTTAATATTAAACTTAAATAAATTGAAGCCCGATAATGGAATGAAACTTTATATTAACTCTTTCTCTCCGGAGTGACGATACCATCGTTGATATGACCCCCATTAAATTAACTTCATTTTTTTATTTGTAAACTTTACTTTGGGTGCCTGCATGTATCTACATCAATTATAACATTTTCTGATTAAAAGAAAGCCATTATTAAAGTTTACTCCTAAAAGGTAGTGATGTACACGTGGGAAAATGAATAATTCCCCCAGAACATGGAAAATAATTAGGGAGAGATTAAGTTAAAGCAGCCAACTAAAAGGGGTTTATTTATTTGTTTGGTAAATTCGTTATTAAATTTATTTTGCTACGTTTTAATCTACATTTCATTAATAAATATATACGACCTAGAAATATATGGATAAAACACAATTGAAGTTTACGATATTTAAAAAAAAATCCTTAAATAGCTATGCAAGGGAGTCTACCGACAAATTGAAAACATCCTAAGGGGTCTACGAGACAAAAAAAAACAGTTTTGGAACCACTGGTTGTGATTTAAAGTCTACTTTGGGGTGGGTGTCTGTGGTTAAAATATATTCCAGTACTATTCCTACCAAAATAAAGGTTATAAACTTCAAAAATATCTTCCTCTCTTTCTTAAAATCTTATCTTATCATATAAATAACAAAATATGCTCCTAATAAATCAAATGTAAGTATTCATAAGCCAACGCGTTCTAAAATTGATGTCAAAACATTCTGGGACAACGTATTTGAGAACCACTGTAACTCTATTATCTCTGCTTCGTTTATAAAAAACAACAACTTCCTTTCTACTATCTAGTAACGATGAGGTTGGGAGAGGGGAGGGGGGGGGGAGGGAGTAAGAGGTTGGCCGAGTGGCAGCATGAAATGAGAGCACTGGAGCCACGAACCACACAATAGGGTGCTAGAGCCGGCCACTACTGAGACAGTGGCGCCCCTGGCCTAGTGTTATCTCTCGATTAATGACCAGAGTATTTTTTTTTTTTTTGCTTGTTTCGCTTGTTCTGTTTTCTCTTGTCTGAGTGGCTAGAGCCGTGTTGCCCTGTGACTACAACATGCTACCAACGTTATCAATCTCCTCCCCCCCCCTTCCCCTAGGCAATCTAGCACTCAGTCCGACGGTTCCCTAGCTGTTTATTAAAAACCCTGATTGTCGCTCTGGAAGTCTTCCATGGACCCCCCATCCCCTCTCTCTCTCTCTCTCTTGAATCTAAGAAAATGCTGGGAGTTTCCATTTTAAAACATGAAATAGATGTCACGTGATAGAATGGGTCAAAGTTAATTAACAGCAAAAACAAGTTCGTTTCTAGAAACAACAGTAAGATTTCATTGAGCTAATTTAAAGTAGCCCAAGGGAGTCATAATTTAATTCAACAACGCATTTACCGTAATCGAGAATATTTGAAAAGATATTAATAGAGATATTTATTTATTTATTCATTATACAGAGCACACCATATTCGCTTTAGGCCACAGAAACAGATGACCTTTACATCCTCTACCCTATGGACCACAAGGTCTTAAAGGGGGGACTTTACTTTTTTATTATATGTTTATTTAACGGGTAAGAATTGTAGAATTGGGATTCATATGTTTTAAACTAGATATGAAACTATTTGTAAGTATTTGTTATTTAAATTCATTTATATATATTGTATATTCTTAATTACATTTCAATTTGGGTTATTAAGACATTAAATTCTTCAAAGTGGATTTCTGTTTATACTACAAACATGTAACTAGCCCAGGCTATACGTCACAATTGGTATGGTAAGAAGAAACAAGGCTGTCCAGGGTACATCATCTGAACGCTGAGAGGGAACCGCTGACGTCAGGGCGACACCCCTCCTAGCGCGTTTCACTGCCCACTCTACAATCTATGACCGCATCGCTCTATGGCGCGCACAGGCATCCTCGGGCGCAGCGAACCACTCACTCATTCCAATCCGGCGGCCATTTGGTCAGTAGGGAAAAAGAAAGTCTGGCGCCGAAGTCTCAGTAACCCATCTCATTAGCAGACACGAAGCTTCGCCAATAATTTATCGCTACCATTTTACTGACTTTTACGGAGAATAGGGGGGGGGGGGTCGTTTTGTGTGGGGGGTGTGTACCGTGTATACCTGTTTGTGAAGAATCGAGGGTGGCGATACCATCACTTGGCACCCAAAACAGTATCGATCTCAAGACATGCGCGTTGTGTCTCTTTTCCCCACAATGCAATTCTCGCCCTACAAAACACAATCGAAATTTTGTTGGTTACGTCCACGAAGAATAAATCCTAACTTTCCAAACACACTTAGAATAGTTTGTCTTTTATTGTTTTACAAAGTGTATTAACTCATTCCGTCTGTCTGTCTGTCCGTCCGTCTGTCTCGTACTAATCGTGTACACGTTTTTCTACCACTCTCCATTCTTGGATCAAGTTTAAATTTCGCCCAATTATTCTTAGTGACTCTTGTAGCTAGCCGAAAGATCGTGGCTCCCAGAAAAAAATAATGACGAATCGTGTGTTTATCTCAATAAGTGCAGACCTGGGAAGCAGAAAGAGACAGATGAAGAGACAAGAGAAAATTTCGACTGAAACTTGTGCTGAAGATGTACCTGATATGAGCACCTCAAACAGCAAGACAGTTCAAGTGAACGCTGAGTCTGCCTCCAAGCCTGTTGCTGAGGAACGTTTGCATGTTGAAAGTTGCCCACGATGGTTGGACCCTACAGACGTTTGCCCAGATACTAAGACCTGTTGGTGACATAAGAACCCATTGAAATCGGACGAAGCTGTTGAGGGACATTTGCAAGTTGAGAGTTACCAGCCAGGTCTGCACCCAGCTGCCAAGACTAGAGAGAGAAGTCCTGATGGTGGTCAGGAGAATCCAAGGAAGCCTGACGTTGCAGATGATGGACATTTGCACGTTGAAGTCAGAATCAAGGTCTGAACTCAACAGGTCCTCGAGCGTATTGCGATATTAAACGAAGATTTTATTTAGTAGATTAGTTTTAAATTTCTTTGCTTCTTTATTATTTTCCTTCTTGTTATTATTATTAAAAAATCTTTCACTCTAGTATTTAAAGAAACGCTGTAGTGACAAATTAAAGAGTTACCTTCCTTTAATAGAGTTACAAAGACTGGGTTTCGCTTTATTTTGAGAAAGATACAGTGGTTTTTACGGACAATTAAGTAAGTATTTAAAGTATTTTAATTCGACAATCAAACTTTTTTTTTCTTACAAGAGCCTGTTTGGGGCACCTGTGGGTTGTAGGCCTGGGCGCATTGAACCCCCCTCCACGATATGGTTGCTACGGCATAAGCCCATAAGCGTGGTCAGAATTTTTAAGACATCCCTGATCCCCTGCTCCTTTGCATTTTTTTGGGGGGAATGGGGGGGGGGGAGGGGTTCCTATGGATACCTGACGTATGGATACCTGACGTAAAAGCGTTATGTCATGAAGGCCTACTAAAGCAGTTCGGTTAGTAAATTTATAAATATATATATTGGGCATGTCGTGGCAGGTCTAAGAATGCAAATGAGATTCAATATATATATTTTTTGTCGAAAGGGGGCTAACGCTAGTATTAGATCAAAACCGACATGCAAGTACGATAGCAGAAATACATAAGAAGAACGGGAAAGAAATGTGCAGATATGACGTCATCAGCTGCTGTGTCAATGGGGGATACTCTTTCCATGATATGCAAACGCTCTTGACTTTTGACCTATCACTGCCGACCTCTTCGACCAAACGTCTAGTCGTAGTGCAAACATCTGAAGCTGAAGGCGTGTTAGAGAGAGTGGCTGACCTAGTCGTGAGAGTCATGTGAAATTAGTGTGTGTGTGCTGGGGGGGGGGGACGTCGCAAGTTTGTGTTACTCATTCATAGGTTCAATAGGTTGTATTTTCCAATCGAATTAATATTATTATTATTATTATCTTTTTTTTAAAGCTCTTACCGCACGAACCTCTGTCTTGGGACAGGAGCCTTACCGGAACTAGCAAAGGGGAAGCACTTGGCGAGTACAGATAGAAAGCCGCTGCATGGCCGCCAAAGTACCCGGATGTTGTTCTGGCGCAATGGGCTCTTCAAAACGTTTACACGAGTTTAGTTAAAAAACTAACATCAACAAGAGAAAAAAAAACGGGGAGGGGGGAGTTTTATTTGTGCTTGCCTCTGTGATGTCTAGTGCCACACACACACACACTCCCAGGCCCCACTGTCTGGGATGTTCTAGAAAGGCTGAGGGCAAATACGGGAGCCTCTTTCCCAAGAACAAATTAGACGTGATTGGTCAGAAGGAACTGTATTTAAAAATAAGCATACTGAACCTGTCCGTGAACTCACGAGAAGCACTGTTTGTAATGACGTCATAGTGAGATCGGAATGTGAAGAGAGAAACAAGAAATCTCATTGTGCTCGAGAGTTGCACGAGACGGACAGCACGTGCCTCTATGTACTAAATTATATTATTTATGTGTGTGCACTGTATATATATATATACAGTTCTTTTTTTGTAAAAAAAAATTATACGTGCCGGTACTCAGTTAAGGATTGACTAACTTTTAACTACTAATAAATCAATAATGAACATTTAAAACACAAAAAGTAATAATTTTTCCCCACATTGAAAAATATACCGGTACGCCGTACCGGTGCGTACCGTTACAAAAAAGGCACTTCATATATATGTGTGGGATGCGTGGTCGAGAGGCTAAGCACGCTTTAATTAACTTGGCTTGGCTACATATGAAGGGGGGCTCGAGGTTCGACACCCGACTCAAGCAGAGTTGTGTTTACTGAGCGCCTAAAGGCAGCACGGAAAAAACTTCTCTGAGCATGCTATAAGCATGAAAGTAGCGCTCTAATTATAAAAGCTATGATTTATTTATTTATAAGATACTAAAAAGTATAATATGGAGGGGGTGGGGTTTCCTGTCAGAAAACTATGTGGGAGAGCAGAAAGATGCAAAAAATGTCATTTTAAAAAAATGGAGGAGGAGGAAGGATTTCCTACAGTTTTATTGAAACTGGATAAGAAAAAAAAAAGGGGGGGGGTGGAGGTTAGAAGTAGGAGCGTAGACTGGTCAAAATTAGTAATATATACCCTGGGAACAAATCAACGGGCGTTCGTTAGTCCGTCTGTGCGCCTATCTGTCCGTCTGTCTGTTTAGACAGTTCTAGAAAGAAATACACATTTTGCAATACTTTTATTTCCTTGAACTGCTTTGCGAGTGCACTTTTAATGCTTGAAAGCTTTAACTTTGTCGCGATGAAACGTTACACTGTGCATTCAATAAAAAAAAAACAACATTAACACAGAATCTACATTTCTCCTAAACGTCCCTCCTCATGAATGGCCATTTTATAATCTGCTCAGAGAGTCCCGGATCTTTAATTTCACTTGGGCTTCCATCGCTTAATGTGTCAGGGTGATGAAGTCAACAGGGCGTCACTCTCAAAAATGTTTTACATACTTTATTAAACAATGACATCTTTGTTGTTCCATACGTTCGCCGACTAAAAAAAAAAAAAGTCCTTTAATCTACCCCTTTTTTCCCCCCTTTTCACGCTCTCTGCATCATAAATAAATAAAAACAAAAAAGTTATAAAGAGTAGTGGTGCTGTTATTCACAAGAAAAAAAAGTGAATTTTATTTTATTCCGGAGTAACTCCCTGTGCGCCGTAAGTAAGCGGCGCCCAATCCTTCATCGGTGAAGATAGACATATGGGGTTGTTTGTTGGTCTCACAGACGACTAAATAGTACGGGGGACCGAGTGTATCAGAAAAAGAGATAACAGGCGTCTAGTTTGGGTATGAGTCATATGTCTGGACATGGCATCATGAGAAGACAGATTTCTCGCCCTGACCCCCCCCCCCCCTCCAGAATTTTATACTTTGGTATTACGCATGTATAAAAATTAGGTTGTGAATTTCTTTGAATTACGTTCGATTGGTTGATCTGACAGCCACGTGATTAGGTTAATTAGTAATGACAGAGTGATGAACTAAAGGACTTATTGAAAGTGTCGAAGCTTTTAACAAATTCTTCTAATTAACGCTAGAGCTATAATAAGCTTTCATATTTTATAAGTTCGTGAAAAGGCTTTAATATTCTTTTTTTTTTTGGGGGGGGGGGTGAGGGAGCCAAATTTTAAAAAATTCATCTCTGTAAATCCATCGTCGTCTCTTGGTCAGTATTTCTCTTGGCATATAAAGAAAAATTACCTTCGTTTCCGACGGCCATTGTTTGCTGAGGCGTCGGAGAGGCGCCCAACAGTGATGGCCCGGCTGTCACAAAAGTCCGATGTCCGTTCCTCCCCCACATCTTCCCCCCACCTTCTCTTGTCCAGTTTAACGAAGCAGGTCTCCAGTGACAGGTGTTCTCTGGGGATGTCATTCCCCTCGTATCGACTCCAGACTCGATGTTAATCTTTTTTTTTTTTCTATCCCTTCACTCCCCACCCCCTACCCCCCAGTGTCCCCAGGAGAGGAATAATGAGATATCTAATTATTTGTAACGCCTGCCTCGTTGTGAATCAAATTATTCCGCGAATACGTCATATCCGGCAAACAACACCAACGAGGAGACATTACACAACGCTGATGAAGAATTGGGTCAGTCTCAGTGCACGCGCGGTCACGTGAACTTGATAGTCCCAGAATGACGTGACGATCTGTCCATTACACTAGCAGAACAACCGTTTACTTGAGTGTATATGGTATTATTTTTTTGCTTATTTAGTGAGTGCAGATTGAGGGGGGAAATATTTCTGAGTTTGATATTTTTTTAACCAACATAAAATAAATGGAAAAAAAGTTTTTACAAAGCTTTTATTTGAAAGAACGAAATCATAATTATAATATGCACTTCGTTGATCGTAAATTGACATTCATAATTTACATTGCTCTGTGTGTTGTAATATTTCTTGTGCACTTGTGCGACTGTGATCCATGGATATAGAACATAAAATACATTTTTTTTTGTTTTTTTTTACATGTTTCAAATGTTCCTTCAGAGTTGAAGATAATCTACTTCCTTGTCTAAACCTCCCGCAGCACGACGGGGGATGGTATCGGGTAGGGTATGAACCCGGGACCATCGAACCGAACGACAGTCCAGTGCGCGTAGAGCACGACCAGGCAGCCATTTCTGTTTTTTTTTTTCTCTGACTTTTACTCTCTTTCTCTCATACTTTCTTTCTCTCTGACTTTTTCTTTCTCTGACCTTTTCTCTCTTTCTCTGATTTCTCTCTCATTCTCACTGACTTTCTCTTAGACTTTCTTTCTCTTTATCTCTGACTTTCTCTCTCTTTCTGACTTTCTCTCTCTTTCTCTCTAACTCTCTCATTCTCTCTCTTTCTCTCTAACTCTCTCTTTCTCTCTAACTCTTTCTTTCGCCTTAACTCTCTCTTTCCCCTTAACTCTCTCTTTCTCTCTAACTCTCTCTTTCTCTCTAACTCTCTCTTTCTCTCCGACTTTCTTTTTCTCTCACTGATCTTTTTCTCTAATTTTCTTTCTCTCTCCCTTTCAATGTCTTATATCTCTTTGTCTATCATTGTCTCTCTGTCTTTAACTCCATCACTGTCTTACTCTCTTCCTTCAACTGTCTTCATTACCTCCTCTCCTCTACACTCTTTCTTTATCTTCCTCCTTTCTGTATAACCCCCCCCTCCGGCTTAGTCATACTTCATTCCCTCCCCATCCCCAGACATCATAAAGTCTTCACATCCTCCTTTATAATTTTCTTCTTCCTTTCCGCAACCCCGCCCCCCCCCCCCCCACTGAAAAAAAAAGTCCCGAAACTATCCTAATAACAGTAAATATAGCCCTTGACTGATGGGGAGAACAAAGGCGCCCGCTCCCTCTTCGCTCCCTCGTCTTGATCTCCTAGGCGCCACAGTATTAATCAGATAATTAATAACTAGGGATTGGGGGCTGATCACATAGGCGACCAGACAGACAGAAATCGGGCGCGGCTCCTGGTTTGATTTAACGCAGGTTGTCAGAACTGGGGCTCTGTCGTCAGTCGATTTGACTTTCTCTTATTTTAATCAGTGAAGGAATACTGAAATATTATTTACTCTGTTTATTTTTTTTTTTGCGCAAGTCACGTGATAACGAATGACATCAAGTGAGACGCCGTCTTGATTCAAACCCTCCTCGCCTGAGGTTTCTCGAGAGATACGTTTGCAAACTAGACGCCTATTTGGTCATATCTGGCACTTGTTATCTGGAGTCCTGTTGGGACAACACTCAAACCTTTCATTTCGCTTAGTTTGTAGAACAATGTTGATAATTAAATTGATAGTTGATACATTGATAATGTTAAAGCCAAACTACTGATAGCACTCAGCAAAACAGAAAGTATACTGACTTTTTTTTTTACAAAGCTTATATCAACTCATTCTGTCTGTCTGTCTGGTAAAAAAGTTTGTACACGTTATTTCTCCCACACCCAATCTCGGATCAAGCTGAAATTATTTCTTTTACCTGACAAGAAAGGGATCAATAATAAAAAAAAAATAACCAATTAGTTGTTTAACACTTGGTAATTAATCAATTTGTTTGGTATCTTAAACAAGGGAAAGAAATTATAATTGACTGAAGTGGTGGTATAAGCTGAATTAGTCGCCTGAGTCTTAGTGAACGCAAACCTGAAAAATAGGTCGAGAGAATGGAAACAATAAATAACTAAACAATCTTTCATATTCATAAGCTCTTCACCAGCAGAGTGGTTGGCTAGAGAGTTCAAATTCAGTCGTTCCCCCTGTTTTTTTTTTTAAATAATTTTTTTAGTTAGTCTAGAATCTAGATCTATTTCAAATTTAATGACATGACTGAAATGTTTAACCTTGTCCCATTCATTTCACTTTGACATTTTCCCAGTCTTCTTAAAAAAAAACAACTGGCAGAAGTGTATAAGCCAATGTAAGACAATGTCTTTGATTCCGGACAATAAGGATGAGAACGGAGTATTTCACGTGACCAAGCCCAGTTGCGATCTGAATATTTTGCCTCATCTCACACATACAAAGTCGTTGTCCAGCCTGGGGTCTAGATTCTATTAAATTATTATTTTTTTTTTGAGAAATCAAGAAATAGAGTAACCAACTAGAGTAGAGCTGTATTCAAATAAATATATGGACTAGCCAACTTGATTTTTTTTCAATCGATCAGTTTAATGCAGTGATGCCCAAAATACGGCACGCCGAAACGTCAGCACGAAGTGTAGAAAAAATCTCCCCTTTAAAAAAAAAAAAATTTGAAAGGGGAACTTTACTTTTTTTTACGTTAGGGCCTTGACATTTTCTCTGATTGATTGCTACCATGACATTTAATATTTGAGCGTTTACGAAATAGAAGAGCCGAAGAAACTACAAGTGGATTCCAATTTAGAATCTACCAGGAAAAAAGAACGGATCTTAACTTTTTTGTGGTACATGATAATAAGCCAGCATATTTGTTTCATTAAGAGACTAAGTCTGTTTAAAAAACAAATCACATCATATAAATAGCATTATAAACCAAATATGGCTGCATTCTTAGTTTGAGCCGCGAATAAAAAATATTGTCAAACTATGCCTAGAGATTGGAGGATCGATGGGAATATTTACCAAAAAGAAACAAAAAAAT
This sequence comes from Biomphalaria glabrata, assembly GCF_947242115.1. NCBI lineage: Eukaryota > Metazoa > Mollusca > Gastropoda > Planorbidae > Biomphalaria > Biomphalaria glabrata. The sequence goes on from NC_074728.1 coordinate 5,218,385, forward strand.
GTGTCGGTGGTAAGGCTAGCTGCAATGTTGCTCACGTTTTAATTATTGAAATCGAACTATATTCCGACGCGTAAAAAAAATAACTCCCAATAACCCATTATTTAATGTAAGTACCAGATCCAGAGTTTCTAAAAAAAAAATAGTTTAGGTCAATTTCATATCGTTTTGTACATGTTCGGTCATGTGGCCCGCGACACGAGTGTTGGACATTGAAATGGCCCGAAGGTCGAATTAGGTTGGGCATCACTGGTTTAATGTGCTATCTAAATCAATAGGGAGAAAACACAATGGTCGTAAAGGATTCTATGAATTTCGCACTCCACCCAAAAGAAAACTTTACATTTTTATTTTTAAGTATCTAAATAACAGAATTTAAATGCGGGCATTTGTCGATGGCGCTGATCACGGGACTCATGCACATTTCATCGGGAACCACGTGATGCCCGAGAACATTGGCACCTCTGACTTGTTCAAGACTGTTTTAACTCTTTCTCTTCTAATTGACGATGCCAACGTTGATTTGACTCCATTAAACTAAATTGACCTTTGGATCTATAAACTTTAATTTGTGTTGCGTAAAAAGAGCATGCCTTCCCCTATAATTCGATACCAGAAATACCATTTTCTGATAAACAAACAAAAAAGGTTATTAAAGTTAAATCAGAACAGAACAGAGAAATACAAATGAGCAAAATGAATACCTCTATCGGAACGATGAAAATAATTACGGAGAGAAAGAGTTAAAGTTGTCTTGGAAACTGATCACAACTGACCCTTTACTATGTTTGATAAGCTACGAAATGCGTTGACATTTGTGACTAAGTAACCTTTGTCTCCATTGAAGTGGAGATTATAAGCTTTCAATCTGCACCAACGGAAGTCTTTATCGCAGGGGTTCTCAACCTGTGGGTCGCGACCCCTTTGGGGGGGTCGATTGACGATTTGCCAGGGGTCGCCTAAAACCATCGAAAATATGGATTGTTATTGTCTACTCTTCTATTGCCGTATGTGGGGAGGGGGGGGGGTCGCGGCAGAGTGGGGGATTGTAAAAAGGGGTCGCCGAGCATAAAAGGTTGAGAACCGCTGCTTTATCGCTTTGTTGGTTGTCTTCTTTGTTTGTGTATAACAATGTTATTATAACCAATTTTCCTGGGACAAAATAGCAGTTAGGTTTTACAATATTCGCTCTACAAAATGAATCGAAAACTTATGTCTCCGATGAAGCAGATCTTGTGGACCATTCGATTCTGATGAAATCACGAGCTGGTCTGTCGTAATTGAAGTTAATAAATACTGGAGGGAAAGTTGAAGAAGGGAGACAATCGAGAGACTTTGAGACAGAAAGGACGTGTATTTGTAGTGAGTTAGATCTGGTTGAAAGTATCATTTTTATTTGTGTTTCTACATTTATTAACTTTTATACTGAATCTGTGTATATTCATACATAAAAGTTACATTTAATTGTGTTTCAAAAAGAAGCTTGTTTGTGTTTATTTCAAATTAGATTCATCGGTTGAGTTGTACTAGCTGTTTGGAGCTACAAACCAACGACTGAATATTAACACTAGGGAATAATTATATTGTTTGTTTGTAAAATGTTTTACATGCTTCGAATGTTCCTTCAGAGTTGAAGATAGTTTACTTCCTAGTCCAAACCTCCCTCAGGACGACGGGGGATGGGAGAGGGGAAGGGTTTGAACCCTCGACCGTCGATAAATCCGAACGACAGTCCAGCGCGCAAACCGCACGACCATGCAGCCATCCATATTTGAATATTAAGAAAAAAATATGTCTAACATAAGATAAGATAGGACAATGTTATTGCATAATACATAATAACTGTCAAACCTAAGGTCCTTAGCTAAATCCCCGCTAGGTAGATTTGAGATATTTAGTGTCAAGACAAGCGGTCGCTGTTTCTAGTAGTTAACTCAGAATTAATCATAATTCGAAAATGTCTGGTACAACGCCCTAGCTCCTAGGAGACGTGTAGGCGCTTGTCTCGCCATGGCCTCTGAGCAAATACAGTCCAGATTTTGCGATTTTTCTGAAAAAACAACAACATTAAAACAAATAAAACAACAAACAAACAAAATAAGATGCGATGTGGAAGGAGTCGAGCACCTAACTGTCCGTGCCTACAGACAGCACTAAGTTCGACAGACATCAATAGGAATGGTTAGTCTAAGTTCTGGGTTGTTTTTTTTTTCCCTAAGGGGCAGGATAACCCCGCTAAAATACTTTTGATGCACTGAAGGGAATATTAGCATCCAACTCGGCTTAACTTCCCTTGATTCCCTATGATTAATGTTTTTGGTCTGCGCTGGGCGACTCGCTGGCTGTCCTTTGCGACTGTGACGCGAGCGCTTGCGGTGAATTAGGATAAGGATCGCCCCCTTATAAAAAATCCCAATGGCAGACGCGGTGTTTCAGAGACAAAGCACTCCATTTGTTGTTGTTGTTGTTTTTTAATCTGTTTTAATATTACGTAAATCTATGAAGCTGGTCGTGTCCAGTCGTAGGATGACTTAGTTCATAGTATGCTTTCATTAAGAAAATTAAAGTTTTTCAAACCTTTAATAATTAAAAAAAAAAAAATTTTTTTATCGATTTACAACATCTTTAACGTTGAACTCGAATGGAGTTTTTATGGCGCCCTTGAGTGCACCCATCTCTAATGTGCACCTGATACAGGCTGGGAAAAGTAAATTGCTCGGTCGTTGTGATGGCCACAAGTAAAAGTAAAGTAAAGTTCCCTTTTCAGACCTTTGTGGTCTATAGGGCAGATGATGTAAAGGTCATCTGTTTCTGTGGCCTACGGTTGACGAGGGTGTCATGTGGCCAGTACAACGACTAACCGCCTTTACTTTTCCCTAACTAATGTCAGGTACCCATTAGAGCTGGGTAGACTCAGAGACGCCCGAAGATCCCGAAATTAAAAATCCCAGTCTTCACCAGGATTCGAACTCCGGTCCCCAGTCAAGCGCTTTACCGCTCAGCCACTACGCCTCGGATGGCCACATGACACCCTCATTAACTGTCTGCGAAAGAAACATAAAAGCTTACCATCATCTGCCCCATTGATAGCAAGGTCTAAAATGCTAGATGTATCTTTACTCCCGTGGCGCACCACCCTACCTTTCTCTTCCAGCTTGAAGACAATTTGGATGGCTTACTAGTCGTTTGAAATGTGCTGTGCACTGTCGTCTCTGTGCTAATATGTTTATATGTGCGTCATTGTTTGTTGTGAATGTTTATGTGAGAAAGTTCTTGAAAGGATGTGACGTAACAAAATGATAGTCTTCAATGTCTACTTATATCAACACGAAGTCTCTGTTCATTACTTGTTATTATTAATGTCTACAGTATATTATTCATTTCACTGTGACAACAGAACAGTTTCGATGGTCCTAGGTTCCAACCCTGCACGCTGCTATTCCCCCCCCCCCCCCGTCCCGAGGAAGGTTTGCGCTAGGATGTTCAATTCCGAAGTAGCGTTCGATTTTCGAACCATGTAAAAGATATCAAAGAAACAGACTGCTTATTATTCTCATGTAGCACTGTAGTAGCACTAATGGGGGAGTTCCGGATCTCTTCTCAGTCACGTGGGTGTGTTGTTTACATTAATGACCTCATTGATTTCATTGTAATTTAAACATGAAAATAGTCTAGATCTATACATCTTTAAGTCATAAAATGTATGTTACAATAATTCACTAGTTTTTATGATTATTTAGTAGGTCTACTGGATCTAGGCTAGCACTAAATCTAGATCTACATCTTATCATAGGAAGATATTGCCATTATTGCCATGTATAAGACCACAGTCACGTGACATTCTATAACGTAGGTCAGAGATTCGGAACTACCTCATTTATGTACATCTAAATTCTCATGGTATTGATCACGATTGTTATCGTTAAAAAACATACAAATACTCATATAATTAAACCGCAGGGTTATGATTGATCATAGTATAGTATCCTATCTGGCCGCTGTTAGTGAGTCGAATGGACTACGCGGATGGTATTTTAAGAGGTTGATAAAATAGTTTGTAATGCGTGTGTAATCGTAGATTATCACGAGAAAATAAATAATGTCAAGGACGCTAAACAATGTCAAGGACGCTAACCAATGTCAAGGACGCTAAACAATGTCAAGGACACTAAATTGAACGTCAATGTTTCCAACTAATACTAAACAAAAAAACAAAACAAAAAAGAACTGAGCTATAGTTTCAACAATATCCAATACCGTTAGTTAGTTGCTTAGTTTTTACTTGTATGTCATATAGTTAAAGTATAGCGCTCGGTACAAAGCTTATATCAACTCACTCTGTTTGTCTGGTCAAAAGTTTGTACACGTTATTTCTCCAACACCCAATCTCGGATCAAGCTGAAATTTTGCACAATTATTTCTTTTACCTGGCAACACAAGAATCAATTAAAAAAACAAAACAAAAATTAGTTAATTAACTAATAATTATATTCAAAATTAAGGGCGCTATTAAAGAGTGCCTTATTTTCCGGTGCCTAATTTTCCGCCTTGTCAAAAAGTGCCTAAATTTCAGGGTGCCTAGATATCCGGGGCCTAAATTTCAAGTTACCCCCGCTCCCATCCCCCGTTGTCGGAAGGTTTGGACTAGGAAGTAGATTATCTTTAACTTTGAAGGAACATCTGAAACATGTAAACCAAACAAACAAGTATATTTAAAAAAAAAAAAAAAAAGTAATGCTTGTACTTTCATTAACAAGGAAATTATGACGCCCCGTGGGGGCTCCTTTTCATAAGAGAACATTATATTTTTACGAATTTAAATGTTACTGAAAGCGGGCCTTTCAGCGACAGCGCATCGGCCCATTGCGTGCCGGCCTACTTGGCATTAGCCCGAATGGCCATAAAGACGGTTCGCCCCTGGTATAGTGACTTGCGGATGGTAAGTCTCAAAGTTTAGTGTTAGTATATGCACAGTCATCCAAAAGTCTGGGCTCCCTACATACTGTCAACTTTTTTTTTTCCTCCTCCGGATCATAGACTTTCATTACTGGGGGTGACGATGACGTCACAGGGGTGTCACGTCCTATCAATCTGGACGGCGTCGGACAGTCTGACTAACAGCTAACAGTATCCGGCCAAAGGTGTGTGTGTGTGTGTGCGTGTGCATCAGAGAAGATAGGGGGAAAGGGCACGACGTTGGGAACGGGTGTTGGGGGGGGGGGAGGGAGGGGAAACACACCTTGACTGAACTGTTTATTTTGTAGTCTGTTAAAGGTGATAAATAGTCAGACGTGGGCCTCGTGGGACAGTAAAACCAAAAAAAAAAAAAAAATCTGGTGTCTGCTAAATACTATGAATATTCGGTAACAGTCGTTCTGGTCAAAGGCGTAGCCACATTTTCTGTGAAACTGTTGGGTTTGTAAATAGCCCATAGAAATAAATTTCACCAGTAAAGATTTAAAGAAATGGTAAGGCAACAGATGTTGCCAAAAATAGCCGCAAAGGAAGTCAGAAGTGCAATTAACACTGCTTTATTAATCTTTAAAAGATTTATTTTGGATTACAAAGACTCCTTTCTCAAATAAAAAGAATACAAACAGAAATAAGTAACAGTCAGTTAATACTAGGAATTTTCATAATTAAGTTAATCCCATTTAAGTACTCTTAGCTTGTGATGTAAGATCTGGATTACATTAAAACAAAAACAAAAAAAAAACAACAAAAAAACTTCTTTTTCCAAGCAATAAAATATAGTAAAATGGATGTGTACATGGTGAGAAAATGTAAAAGTGATTACAATGGCTAATTTCACGGAACCAAAATATTAACGTTGAAAAATGTTGATGGAGATATCTAAATAATAGAAAGTATATATTACAGTTTCACTGTTTCACAGTCCGGTCAAGTATAAAAATTACTTGTGCTGGAAATTATTCTTGTATATTCTTGTATATTCCATATTCTTGTATATTCTTGTATATTCCATATTCTTGTATATTCTTGTATATTCTTGTATATTCTTGTATATTCTTGTATATTCCATATTCTTGTATATTCTTGTATATTCTTGTATATTCCAAATTCTTGTACACCGAATACACAAAAAACTTAACTATTTATTTGTTTTTTTTCGTGGGGTGACTATCCGCAGAAATAAGAGAGTGATCTTTCCTTTACTTCTTCTTGTCGTCCAAAATGTTGAGGGAAGAAGAGAATTGTATATAAACATGAATATATGTGACCCTGCAGGACCAAGTAAAACAAAGGGCGCTTAGGCTACGAGGCATTCTTTAGCTACAAAAAAAAAAAAAAGAAAAGCAATTAACAAAGCGCGGTGGTTGAGCGGTAAAACGCTTGTCTTCTGAACCGGGGATCTGGGTTCGAATCCTGGTGAAGACTGGGATTTTTAATGGAGGAATCTTTGGGCGCCCCTGAGTCCACTCAGCTCTAATGGGCACCTGACATTAGTTGGGGAAAAGTAAAGGCGGTTGGTCGTTGTGCTGGCCACACGACACCCTCGTTAACCGTAGGCCACAGAAACAGATGACCTTTACATCATCTGCCCTATAAATTTTTAATTATTAAAGGTTTGAAAAGAAATTTGCAGAAAATATTTTATTTAGCCCATGTCTATACTTTAGATTCTAGATAATCGACGCTTCATTGGACCAATTTATGTTACTAATTTAAAACGATGAAAGCCGTTGAAAGGGGACGGGAAGCATTTAAAACACCCTCATTTGTAACACGAGATTTGTTTTATATTGTTAACATGCCCGAGCGTATTGTATATCTCTTCCTGTTCTTTTGATTATATGTTTCCATGGAGAATCTTGTTTCCGGTTCGGGGAGACAAGCTATTCAAATCAGCCGTATTACATCCCCTCTTGATATTCAGTTACATATGATAGTTGAATAAACATGCCAAAATTGCCATTGGGTCGACGCACGGGTCAGTCGGAGACTAGACGGCGCCAGCGAGACAAGCCCTGAGGGAGGGAACTGGACAGTGTTGCGTCACTGTGGTCAGTTGAATTGCATTTCGGGGCAGCAGTTGTTTGTTCGGCAACGCAAGGGCGGGTGCGGCGTGGGTGCAGGAGCCGCGATCCACTTTGCAGAAACAGTTTGGTCAGCAGAAATGGTCTCGTCTGCCTGCCACTTCCGTTTTCTTTTCACCAACAGTCAAAGGCGTTACATGAAAAACGACCTTTGGGCGGGTAGGGGAGAAGGAAGAGGGGGGGGGGGTGACAGCGAAGGAGGGCGGCTTAATTTATGTGGCGTCACTGACCACTGGGGAGGAGTGAGCAGATGGACATTCCATGATAGATGACCGGTTCTTTACGTGACCAATCGCGGAAAGATATCACGGAGAAGATTAAATTACGCTGGCCGCGCGGACACGTGGAGCCATGAAGCTATTACGACAGGGCGCCAATCTCCCCCCCCCCCCCTTCTTTTCCCTCTTCTTGCTGAAGTTCATAAAATCTCACGTTCTGAATGATCCAAAATAAGATGTAAAAATACTAATAACAAATCCCACATATACAAAAGCTGGTGCGTGGCAGGTGTAGCAATGTTTGGAAGTGTAAAAAAAAAAAAAAATTGGGGCGTATTAGCGTAGATTTATATTGCTTATCGTTATTATTAGAGTTTAGTGCAGAGTTTTTTATTTTTGGTTTTAATAGACAGGATTTGAAAGTGATAGTTGATTTGATTTTATTGAAACACAAGTAACATAAAATTAGAAACAAACACACAAAAAAAACAACAACATTAAAAATACTTTTTAAAAAAATACAATACCTCCTGTTTGCAACTTATAGAGTGATTGTTTTTCTAAAAAAAATATTAATGAATCTTAGATTGAAAAACAATGGAAAAATTTTGTACCCCCCCCCCCCTTTTTTCTCCCCGAGAAAGAATCCTGGTTAGAATGTATTGATCACAGACCTATAAATATTATATTTAGACCTAAAAACGGAAACAGATTCTTAACCTCGATTGATCAACTCACAGACCTATATATATATATATCGATTATTATGTATTAATCACAGAACTATATATTCACGCAAATTCATGAAATAAAGCCATTTCCTGTTAATTCTCAATATTACTCACCACAATTAGGACATCTTTTCTGTCTCACGTTCTGGAGTCGTCCCTCCTAACTAAGACCACGTGACGACAATTCCACCTATGTTGCATCATTCACAACCAATCGCTAACCTCTTCCCACCGTCACGATGTAAACACACACTCTCCATAGCACCACCTTTTATCTATACGAAGTTTTGATAAATCAGAAATATGCGGCCAGGTAATACAAGTTTGGCAGAATGTATATAAATAAGTTGAAATATACCTATATGTTGCATTTCCTTGTAGAGTTTGCTGCGGGTTAATAAACTTATTGTGACTACTGGACGTCTGACCAAGGCCATCGTGATGTTTTGGTTCTCATCCTATCATCATTGAAAGTGCAGCTTTAATTTTGGTTTGTTTTGAAGCACTCTTCACGTTTTTGTTCTTGAAGTGAGGGAGAAGTTTACATCTCGTTTATTACTATTTTTTTGTCAGGGCCTCTAAAAAAGTTGAAGTAAGGAGCATGTTTACTTTAAAGATATGAGATATGACCTCCAACGTCATTGCTTTGAGCACCACTGTTATTGGTTTCAGTTCCGCTGTCATTGGTTTGAGATCCGGCGTCATTGGTTTCAGCTCCGTTGTCATTGGTTTGAGCTCTACTGTCAATTGGTTTGAGCTCTACTGTCAATTGGTTTGAGCTCCGCTGTCAATTGGTTTGAGCTCTACTGTCAATTGGTTTGAGCTCCGCTGTCAATTGGTTTGAGCTCTACTGTCAATTGGTTTGAGCTCCGCTGTCAATTGGTTTGAGCTCTACTGTCAATTGGTTTGAGCTCTACTGTCAATTGGTTTGAGCTCTACTGTCAATTGGTTTGAGCTCCGCTGTCAATTGGTTTGAGCTCCGCTGTCAATTGGTTTGAGCTCTACTGTCAATTGGTTTGAGCTCTACTGTCAATTGGTTTGAGCTCTACTGTCAATTGGTTTGAGCTCCGCTGTCAATGCTCTGTGATCCACCGTCATTGTTTTGGACTCCACTGTCATTGCTTTGAGCTCCACTGCCATTGCTTTGAGCTCCACTCTCCCACTGTGAATACAGTTGCGTGCTTGGTGAAAATTTGGTTGAAAACAACAAGCTAATTACTCAAGGAGGGGGGGCGCACCGTCATTTGCCAAGCCACCCCTTCCACTCTATCACCATAATCCTGTTATCCCTCTCCCTTCCCATCCCAGACACGATCTGTCCGTTTGGTGAATATAGATACATGACTAGTTAATACTCATATTGTGGTGCCCCCATCTTCTCTCATGATATACCACTTCTCACACACACACACGAGCACATACACTAATTCGTCAATACGAAGCTGACGCCAGGTTGATTTCGGCTTCAAACGACCAAGAGTAATTAGAACAAACACCAGACAGTCGTCGCGCCTAGGTTTTTTTTTGTCCTCATTAAGTTGGGTTTTTCCCTTTCACAACTGAAGACAAGCCACACTGCAACAGGTTTTTGTTTTCTTTGTAACTTGCTACGACCCCCCTCTCCACGCCACCTCTTATAAAAAAAAACAACAAAGGAGTGTCCATATAAAAGTGTCATGCAAATATTATCTATATTCGAACCCGAGACTCATCGGTTCGGAAGCCAAGCGCTCTACCACTCAACCACCACACTTCACACAGTCTTCTAATATAATATTTCTAATGCATTTTCCGAAGGCCCAATTGAATGCCACACTCCCATTCCCCTTTCTACATTTTTTTTTCTAAATAACAAGAAATATTAAATTGGTTGTATTTATTATCATCGTTTATCTCACTTCGTTTAAATGTAGCGAAATGACAATAGATCTATTCATTGCTCTCTCTCTCTCTCTCTTTACGAAAAAAAAAAAAAAGAAAAGAAAAAGGCTCTAGATCTATCTTATTAATGCTATTAGGGGAAATACCGAAAATAAATACAAAGATAAATACAATAATTAAATAAAACAAAGAAAAAAAAAAGAAAGCTTGCTGTTTTTCATGAAAAGCGGTCCGAAGGTTGCGATTCTGTCAAAAAAAAAAGTTATTATTGAGCATCTGTAAGTAAAAGGAACCTGTATACGAAATTTCATGCGGATACGTTCGACAGTTTAAGAGATTTCTTGATCAATGAATCAGTCAGTGAGTAAGGAGTATTTTGCTCTTACATTATAGATTTTATGAAGTAAAACAAAATATAAAGGGATAATGACAGCTGACCTTGCAGACATATTCGAAGCCTTATTACTTGTCAAAGGGCAGTACTGTCCCAGAACAAAATTTCTGAGTTGACACTGTTAAAAGGACTACAATGAATTGTGTTTCCCTTTAATGTAGCTTCACCCTGGCAGTGCCAGAGAATGAAAATTAACTCATTTGGATAATAATAATAATAATAATTAACATTCTTAAGTAATAATAATAATAATAATAATAATAATAATAATAAAAATAAAGGGACTACGATGAATTTTGTTTCTCTTTAGCGAAACTCGACCCTGGCAGCGCCAGAGAATGACTACTCGTTCATTTCTAACATAATAATAATAATAACATTCTTAAGAAGACTCTCGTTTCCTTTCAGAGGGCGGTACTGCTGCAGACCTGCCAATCACCAGAATATTCCTCAGTGGATTCTGATAAGGGACTACAATAAATTTGTTCCCCTTTAACGAAACTCTGCCCTGGCAGTGCCAGGGAATGAATACTCGTTCGTTTCTAACATAATAATAACAATATTAATCTAACATAACAATATACTCTGCTGAGGCCTGTTGTTATATCAGCCGCGGATATAAGGATAGTAACAGCTGACTCGGAAAACACTTTTGTGTCCCTAAACATCATTAGGAATAGTCTCGATACCTTTCAGACTGTAGTTCTGCTGCAGGCCCGCTACATCACATAAAATTCCTTATAGAACACTGTTATAGGGGCTATAATAAATGTGTTTCACTTTAACGAAGCCTCGACCTTGGTAATGCCAGAGAATGAAACGTGATTAATTTCTAGGATAAATAAATAAATGTGGCTACATTTAAAGCAATTTTTGATTTTAATAAGGGCTATGAAATAATGATAATAACAAAAAAGTATTCCTAAAAAAAAATAAAAAAATGTGGACTTGGCAGTGCGAGACCACACAGCAAGATGCCGTGACCAGGATTCGAACCTGGGTTGTCGCGGCCACAACGCGAAGTACTAACCACTATACGATCACGGCCAGCGCGCCCACATAGACGCGCGACAGAGATTCACAGGTCATGACCACATCTATTTTTAGCCGCCACTTTTTTCCCTTCTACGACTTTCATCGGCACCTTCGACATGGAGGTCACGCTTCCATTCATATTGAATCTGCCCGGGACGGAGAGATCTAAGAATCTAGATCAACAATGAAAAAGAAGCTTCCAAGCTCTAGCTGTATAGGTACATTAGGTACCAGATATAAGTTCTAGATCGTCTATTTATGGAAATAATGTGACTATAAATGAAATAAGAACAATGTTGGATCAAAATGATTTCTTCAATTTGACCACATTGTGTGATTGTCCATTTTTGTCACTCACAATATTTTAATCGTATATTTAACGGGCGTATCCTTTGTGTAGGTTTTCAAATTTGATTAGCAGAATAGCAGCTTTACACCAGTTGCGTTGAAAAAAAAAAAAAAAACAGATTTGCTAGCACTACTGAGAGCCGCGGTAGCTGAGTGTTAAAGGGGTCCAGAGTTCGAATCTTGGCGATTTTTAGGGCGCCTCTGAGTCCACCCAGCTCTAATGGGTACCTGACATTAGTTCGGGAAATGTAAAGGTGGTTGGTCGTTGTGCTGGCCACATGACACCCTCGCTAGCCGTGACCCACGGAGTCAGATTATCTTAGCATCATCTGTCATATGATCCGCATGGTCTGAAAGGAGATTTAAAAAAATATTATTATAATATTTTTGAAGGTTGCAGAAATTTTCGGACAATCGCTAAAATGTAACGAATATCGGCTAAGTGGTGTGTAAGTGTGTGCGTGTGTGTGGTGCGTAGAATGTGGTGGTTAGTCCAGGGAAGAGGGATGTTTGGCTCAGATAGGATGAGTGTCAGCTCTCCCCGGACACCAAACAGCTGCTATTGACACGTGTCGTCTGCCCCAGTGAATCTCATTAATGGCACCAATGCTACCATCTGGACATTTCACTTTAAAAAAAAACAACTTTCCTTTTCCACTCCCAAGGCCGGATTTAAGTAAGTAGAGGCCTTACTCTCTTTCATATGTTTCAATAAAAATATACTTAGAAATATTCATCAGTATGTCTAAAAGCGTTTTATATTGTCGAAGAAAGAAATACTTGTACCTTTTCCTTTATTTTATGTTAATTTATTTTGTTTTATTAGTTTTAAATGTTCCTTCAGATTTTGAATGTAATGACACCCCAGCCCAAACCTCCCGCAGGACAACGGGGGATGGCGGCGAGCAGGATCTTCGAGACCACCGAACGTAAGTCCAGAGCGCATACCATACGACCAGGCAGCCATTGAGTTTGTGGAGGCTCTGACCCGGCACCTTCACGGAGGTCACGTCTGACCCATGGGGTCCGCATGGTCTACACTGTCTTATCCTTTCCACTCCGCCATTGGACACTTCAGAACAGAAGCCTAAAAAGTAAAATAGCAATAATACAATAAAAAAAAAACACCGAACTTAAAAATACAAAAAAAAAAAAAAAACAACAACAGCCTAACCAAGTAAAATACACATTTCTTATACCATATGCTAGGACAATTTGTTAAAAGTGCTCCTTCTTCTTTATTACCACTATATCATGGAACAGGTTGACTGAATCAGCCAGTGAATCCAGAATTTATCTAATTAAAATGCAAGACTATTATGCAATGGTAGTAGCCGAAATGTTTCGTTGTTGTTGTTGATATGGTGCACAAATGTGCACTCGTTCAAGATAATAAAGTATTGTTTTCCGCCATGCCACTAATGGTAGTTGTTTGCTAGTTGCTTTGAACCTAGATCTTAATCTATAATATCCATATAAGGCATATACCGGCAGGCCTTATGCTGCTTTTTAATCCCTATGTGTGTAGGCCCTAAAAGGATGAAGCCTACTAGATCTAGTAGCACTGTCTATAATCTACGGATGTAGGCTATTACATTATTTCGGAAAATGTGTACTGTTAGATTAAATTAGTAGGCCCTAGTATAGTCTGTATAAGTATAAAAAAATTTTTACATACGTCTCTCAGAGGGCTCTTTTATAAGAGAATATAATAAATCCTTCAACAATTTAGTACATGCCTCTCTTATCTTATAAAATACAGACGTGACTTCAAAAAAAAAAAAAAAAAAAAAAGGATGATTACTGTGGTCCTACAGGCCCAGTTGGGTACGGGCCTACCGTGCAATTGCCCGAATGCCCATATAGCCAGTCCGCCCCTGTGTGTGTGTGAGAGTGTTTGTGTGTGTGTGAGAGGGGGGGGTATATGGATGAAGATTCACGTGCTGTCCTTTAGCGCTCATCAAATACAACTCAATATGGAATTTAAAATTCTGAGCCTACACGGGGATTCGAGCTCGACCGACTTAAGTTCCTCGGCCACCTATTTCCAGATGATGTATTATGGCGAGCGGGTAGGAAGAGGAGAAGCAGAAAGAAACATGTTCAGCTTGTTTTCTATGTTGCGAGAGGCGCCATCTTAAGATGACGCTGGGAGACGCCAAACCCCCAAGATGCATCGAATCAAAGTGAACCGACGATTGGAGCAGACGTCACTTTTGTTTTCCACCAAAATCAGAAGTGACGTGATACTTCTTTGTTACATTCCTACCTCTGTTGCAGACGACAGGCGAAACCCCAAGAAGTTCCCGCCTAATAGAAACCGCTGTCAGAAGTGATAAAAACGCAATTTTATTGCAAAAAGTGGTTTGCCAGTCTTGCCAATAGGCCTACAAGAAGATGGAAGCAGTAAATCATGGGTTTAAGTAAAAAAGACAAAACAAAAAAGAAACTCTTAATAATATGGCTGGTATACAATGTCGTAGCAGGTAAAGGTGAGCTCGGGCTTAAGAATAATAGTGCCCCCCTCCCCCCCCCCCCCAAAAAAAAAAAAAAAAAAACAAGAAGGTTGAATATATGTATATCGTCATCTTGTATATATCTGTGTATCAGTACATTTAGAAAAAGACATTCAGTGTATGTATTACCTTTCAGTTAAACAATTATTGGTTTAAAATAAAAAACAAAGCTTATCTAAAGGGGAAGAACTCCGTCCTTAAAACTATATCTGCCAATAATGTACAATTTATTTCCCTTATTCGATTTCAAACAAAATAATTACCAATTATTAATTGACTAATTTAGTATTTATGTTTATTGAGTCATGTTTTGTTAGGTACAATAAATAATTGTTTAAGGTATCAACTTGATCGGAGCATGCGCGAGGGAGAAACAGCGTTAACAATTATTTGAGGGGATAAACCCAACAAAGTTAGCCATATGTTTGTTTGTAAAATGTTTTACATGTTTCGGACGTTCCTTTAGAATTGAAGATAGTTTACTTCCTAGTCCAAACCTCCCGCAGGACGACGGGGATGGGAGCGGGCAGGGTTTAAATCTGGGACCATCGATAAATCCAAACGACAGTCCAGCGCGCCAACCGCACGACCAGACAGCCATCCAAAAGATATTTTAGTGATTTGTGAAAGCATGCCAGAATATAGATCTAGAGCTTTAAATAACAAGGTTTAGTTAGAAGTAGTCTATTTTCTTACAAAAGTTTTCGAAACAAGCCGTCCTGTGTCTCAGAAAAATTTTACACAGATTACAAAATTGACCACAAATACAAATAAATGGATTCCCTTTTACATTGCTTAGCATGCCTTACTATTTAGCGGTCTTTGAATAGAGCAAATGTAAAGACGGATTCTCAATTGGTATTGTCATTCATTCGACCTTGAACTCCAACAAACAACAATGACAAATTGCTTCCGCTTCCTTATCATAACTCATAACTAAATAAGTAAATATAAACATGTACATCTAATTAAAGTAACACTACATTTTTTAAATTAATATCCTTAAAAAAAAAAACTAAAATTAAAAACAAGTAGGCGGCCAATGAGATTCTATCTTACTCGACCATTATGCTAAACAAGTATATGTTCATTATGTATGTAAATGTTGCAGGTAAACAAAAACTGCCTGTTAAAAGATTGTTATAAAAAAGCTTGTACTATTGTGCATAAAATATGTATATTTTGTTTATAAAGAAAAGTGCACGAGTTCCAATTATATAAATAGATGTTTCACCTACAACACATAATTTACCATTTTATTTTAATTATTTTTTTTTTAAATCGATTTGTCAAATACTGGTGGTCGTTTCGATGGTCCCAGGTTCGAACCCTGCCCGCTTCCATCCCCCCTCCCAGGCGTTCTAACGCGAAAGTAAAGTAGCCCTTACTGAACTTGCGATTATACGACAGATGATGTAAAGGTTATCTGTTTCAGTTACCCACGGTTAACGGGGGTGTCATGTGGCGAGGTTCCCATTACAGGCGACAAAACATCCCGATGTAAAAAAAAATAAAAAAATCCCAGTCTTCACCAGGATTTGAACCCGGGACCTCGGTTCGGAAGCCAACCACTCAGCCACCTCGCCTCCTAACTTGCAGTAATCTTTGATTCTGGAGAAACATCCGAAACTATTAAAAACGTGTGTGACCCAAGGGAGGAGAAACTGATTTTAATATTCCCATCTAGCCTACACAAATGCACACACTGTGCAGTAGAATTACGTTATAAGGCTTTACATATTCTTTTTTAAGAGATTGCTCATTTCCTTATAAACAGCAGCTCTCTTCTAGAACGGAGCCGCTGTTCTTTGTGTTGAGTACGATCTCAATATGGCTCCTTCTGTCTCGAAAGACAATAGATGTGCCCATTGGTTTCGCCTTCAGACGGGGCAGAATCTGGAGTGACTGATCAAGCCAACACTGAAGCGGCAGATTTTGCCACAGTTTATGCATGTCTAGCATCTGCTTTAAGGCTAGCTGAAACGGCAGCTTTTTCTTTCTTTCTATTGACTAAGGCAGCTTCGTTTCTTTTGCTCTCGGCGAGGTTG
Source organism: Biomphalaria glabrata (assembly GCF_947242115.1). Taxonomy (NCBI): domain Eukaryota; kingdom Metazoa; phylum Mollusca; class Gastropoda; family Planorbidae; genus Biomphalaria; species Biomphalaria glabrata. Next base: position 5,234,611 of record NC_074728.1, read on the forward strand.
GCACCAGCACGCACAGTCCGTCTCCACGAAGTCCGGTCTCCTCCCCTCATACTTTCGTTGATGCCTGTACGACGTACCAAGGTGAAATAGCGCGTTTAACTGCTGATGTATAAACGTGACAGACAGCACAAAGCACATAGTAGCTTTCCCATTAAAGGAGCAGCTAAGGATTGATTCGTTCAAGTAGATGTGTAGTTTTTTTTTAAATTTATTTTATAGTACTGAAATAAATTAATCTGAAGCCCGATGACCCGAATTACACACGTTTTAATTCAAACAAAAGATATCTTTAAATCCTCTCCGTCTCAATTAGCCGGGCATCTGATCTTATATAATACAGACGTTACTTCAAAAAAGAAGAATATTACGTACTACGCGTCATGCATTCAGTCATGCATATTAACCAATGCCTTAAATTCTGCCAAGTCACTGGTTTTCCTGGCTAGCTCTAATAGCACTAGGGAAGATGGAGTATTTGTACACATTTGTCCTAGCATATGGGATGAGGATATGTCGCAGCTAGGGATTTTGGGGCCCGTGGGTTTTGACCTTTTAGGGACCCCTGCATTTTGGCATATGTCTAAATTCTAATAGTATAGTATATAATTAAAATTAATTTTAAAAAAATCATTAAGACTCATTTATTGAGTAGTACCGTTGTTTATTGGCGAGAAAATGCACGAGTGGCAAATCTTAATTCATATCGCCTCACCTCGTGCTTTCTGTGCAGCAAGGGCATCTACATCATCTAGATTCTAGGTCAATGCTGTCTAGTATTTTTGACTCTACCTGAAAAGCAAGGTTACGTGGCAGTGGCCTAATATTTTATGTAAAAAAATGTAGGACATTCATTTGGAAGGCCCCTCTCAAGAGGGGGCCAGGAGGACTTTCGAATTTGGACCCCCTACCACCCTAGCTACGCCACTGTATTAGCCGGTAATTTCTGTTAAATATTTTTAAAAATGTTTAATGATCACCAGGAAGCACAAGATCTTAATGTCGTAATTTCTCGTCAGAACAGTATATTCATATTTACATATTTTGTCTGTCCCAACATAAACAATCTGTTATAATTTATGGTCATTAGATGTGTTGAATTTTAATGTAACATTATCTCCCCTTTCAATGTTCTATCATATATCCATGATTTTGTTTTTCTGAGCTTTATTATCTCTTCAAATTCTATTCACACCATATTTATCAGATATAGACTCTTTAATGTGTTTCCATTACATTTTTCTATTCTCTTTATCATAATCCAATCATAAATTATTTGTATTCGGGTCAACTATTAAAAGTGTCAACGTAGGTTTAAAATACATGTGCATATATTTTATTCCTAAACGATGGAGCTAAGCTAAAAGGGTTATTTCTTAATTTTATTTCGGCGAAATATGTTTTTTATAATTATTTACTATGTATGTCAACTGTCTGTGCGTGTTGTAATAACACATTGTGCTTTGTCTGACGTCCGCTAGTTTGTCGAGCGCAGCCAAACCTCGAGCCTCCATGCGCCTAGCGGGAGACGACATTTGCATCTGATTAGGGGGGACATAACTCCACCGTTTTCCGCCGCCGAGCACAGGCGCCAGTTATCAGACGCCGGACTAGATTGTGTCGTCTGTCGGTGCGCCACACTCCTCGCTAGCGAAAGAAGAAAGGGTTGCTGTTCTTTGTATGTGCTCTTGCGGTGATTACCCTTCCCATTCTCCCACACTTTTTTTTCTCCCCTCCCCCCCCAAAAAAAAAACATATTCCTCCTGCCCCTCCCACCATTTTTATAACGAGTTTAGTTGTTTATTGAACACTTCGCCCTAGACATCTATGAAATCAAGAACAACAAGGGACTGAAGCAACTAGCGGAAAACCCCTGCTACGTCTGAGCGAAAGTTAAAAGAAAAAGATGATTATAGAATTGCCCACAATTATATGCTTAGAAAAGGTCTACAATAACTAGCATGTGTAATGGGAATATATATATATACAGGTATATATCTATATAAACTTCTAACAGGATGAGACCCTTACTGTATTGTGGCGACAGAAATAGAAAATGTTTAGATGCGTCACAATAATACGCCAAAAGGGATGGCTTTTTAAAGGAAGTACCGTTAATACAGAACCTAGCGCACACATCTTCATAGCACCTTCAGCAAGCCATATGTATGTATGCTTGCGTGTTATCGTTAAGTTATTTGCATGCTCATCTTATCTTATATATTACAGACGTTACTTAAAAAAAAAGATAATTACGTCCTACGCATTTCATGTGCTTATATGGTAGACACTTTTTTTTTTCAAAGGATCAACTTAAAAATCCCCAAAACGATTCTTAATTAGTTAGGTTTAAATCTGACCTACAGCTACTGCTAATAAAACGAGTACAATTGATCACCAACAGCAATTAAACCCAAGTAACTCTACCTACCACGAAATTCTCAAGGTTTGTCAATTTATTACTTTTTAAACCCCATGGGGGACTTGAAGAAATATCTACAAAAGAATTTTTTTTTCCCTAAATTTTATGTTTGAATATCTAGTGAAGCCATTAAAAGTTTATCATTTAAAAAAAAATCAGCATAGTAGCAAAAATCTTTTATGAGTAAGTGCAATTATAAGCTTCGAAAATATATAAAAAGGGATCAGGCCTAAGCCGTGGTACCCCAAAAACGCCAGCACAGCGCAGTCTTTATCACATTTTATAGCCCGCTTGTAGGAAACACGCTAAGTCAGGGGCTAGCCTATTCCGTTGAAAAGAAGGGGTGTCAGGCTCTGTAGTGCATTGTGAGGACTACACTATTATCGTCTCTCTCGCCGCAGTGTCGCCGTTGTTGATGATATGCATTATCAAAGAACTGTTGTTTTTTTTCTCCCAAGGTTTAAGTCTTAGTAAATATGGACTTCAAAATGTGTAATTTGATGATTGTCGGCACCAATCTGTTCAGTTATCCCCCCCCCCCAAAAAAAAAAATGACGGTGGGTGTAAACCAAGAGCTAAAATACTGAGGACAATACTGTCAGAAGTTATGAAGTAATAGATATTTTTTTTTAGTTAAGGATATGAAACAAATATCGCCGCCGACTAGTCTGTCCAACATTTGTTTTTTTAAGTTTTAATTATAAAATGGTTTTAAAGTGACAGGCAGTAACGGCGTCGGTTTACAGTAAGACAAATCAATATCAACATGATTGATTTAAGGTTATAGAAAATAAAGGTTACGTTATTTAATGAAAATAAACATACGATAAATATAAAAAGTAAACAAGAAACATTTGTAAAACTGATGAGAAGAAAATGTTAAGAGAATCTAAGAAGTGGTGCGCTCGGCCAATGTAATAACAGGACCACATCATTTTCGACACTGAGCCGCGCCAAAAAGTCTAGACACGTCACATGACTTCTCTGCGCCAATGTCTTCGCATTTACAGTGAATCCCATCATATGCCTAGGCTAGCTCATACAAAAATAAAGTAGGGGTGTTATTGTTTGGCAGAGTCAGCTTTCAGTCATTCAGTTACTTGAAGCTATTCATTTCGTATACTAACTAGCTGGAAGGTTTAAGTGAATTTAAAAAAGTTAGTTTGATTTCATCATATAACAGTAAGTCTCTATTTATTTTATAAAGATTTTATAAATATCGACCAAAACCTGTCACCCCTTCGCAAAAAAAAAATTTGCTTACCTGCGGATTCAGTAAAGGAACATCGTCGTGTTTTGCTTTTTTTTGAAACCACATGTCGGTTCAATACTTATAGAAACGGAGAGGGGTGCAGAATGAGAGAGAGGGAGAGTGTGTGCGTATAGAAGGTACGTCGATCCATCCGTCAATGATTTGTAAATAAGAATCATACATCTGTGTGTTTTAGGTGATGGTGTAGCTGTAGCGAGGAACCACATAACCGCACCACACCCGAATTCTTCATTCATTCTGGATTCCGAGATAAACTTGCTGTAGGCTTTCCTTCTGTTAGGATGTGCTGTTGATTTCGATTTGTGTTGCCTCGCATTCGTTCCAAGGTTTACCTATGCGGGGTCTAGCTTTCCTGACCTAGGACTCAGCATTACTAAAGTCAAAATAGTCAAAGTGTGTTTTAGATCTAGATCTATGTTGTTGTGCCTATGCTAAGTATTATTATTTAGCAAGAAGTTTAGATTTAGTCTAGGTCTAGAGTGACTAGAGCTTATCAATCTTGACTAGATTCTAGATCTAGATAGTCTTAGATCTAGACTCTAGATCTTAGATCTAGATCTAGATATTCTATGAATAAGATAAATCATATTATAAAGATATATTCTAGAGTCTAGAGTAGAACTAGACATTCTGTTGATTCTAGATCTAGAATAATATAGACAGTATAGTATAGTGTATAGTAGACTCTATATAAAGTATATAGAGTCTACTAGTTAACTAGAGTATGGTAGTAATATAATAATAATAATAATATAGATTCTAGATCTAGATTCTAGATCATCATGATAATCATCTACTCACTAGATCTAGGCCTAGGACTAGCTAGATCTATCCATATCTAGATTAGTATAGACACTATAGATCTAGAAGTAGATCTAATTACTTTATAATAGAATCTAATCTAGATCTAGAAGATCTATCTAATCATTAATTATTGTTGACTTGTCAGACTCACACTAACTAGAATCTAGATCTAGATTTAATTTTAAGACTATAATCAAGTATAATCATAGTCTAGAATAAATCTAATTTATCTAGATCTCTAGATAGATAATTATATTTTAATATAGATCTAGTTATCTAGATTTATATAATATATAATAAAATTATAATACTAGATCTAGATCTATATTGACTATATAAAATAGAGTCCTTACTCTATAGACTATAGATCTATCTATATATATATATATAATTATATCTAAATTTCTAATAATTAATTATTAGAATTCAATATATATAGATGTAGCTTATCAAACCATGTTTTTGTATGCAACTTAGATTTTTAAGAAAGTTAATAATATTGAACATCTTTCACCACTTTCAAAGTAAAGTACTATGCATTGGATACTTTAACTTAGATAAAGGTTAATCTATTCAATACAATATAAATTAATAAAAAAATTAATATTTTATTACAATTGGTCTGTATAAAATCTAGACTGCAATTTGTTATCCTTAAATATTTTGTAACCATCTAGTCATATAAGTAGAATTCACTTTATTTTTTCAATAGACTTTCCCCCAATTCCAAATAAACTTGTAAAGTGTCATTCTTTTCTGAACCATTGTTGCCTGACATTCTTCCAAGTACTCCCCACAACCACCCCCCACCCCCCCAAAAAAAAACACTCCACATGAAATAATTATGTACCTGGTTGTGAAACACTGCTATGGGTATAACAGTATTGTAGACTTAAAGAAAGAATGATTCGTTCCAGGTCCTACCTATAGACTAGAAGGTAATATTTTTCTGGCCTGACTGTGGATACCTCTCGGAATATCTATTTGAGGAGATGAATAGACAAACAAGGAAAAAACACAGTGGGCTTCCACACCACTAAGGACATTGCACATGGTTAGAAGGACAGGCTCGCTAACCTGTTCCAACATTCATACCCTTCTTCACACATGCATTGGCCACTTTCTCACGGTCAGTGGCTAGTGGTGATATACTGTAGGAATACGAAAGAATCTCCTATGGGGCTTGACCTCCAGTCTCATCAAAGAATCTCCTATGGGGCTTGACCTCCAGTCTCATCCAGTAAGGAGAAACATGCTTGGCTCAAGAAGTCATGACCCCAAAATTAACAAATGTGATTACATAATCTTCTAGTTGACAGAGGGTTCAGGGAAGAGCCAGTCTCTCCTTCATGGCTACAGGGTATAATCCTTCCTTTAGGTCGAGCTCTAAAGGTCCTTAGCTCAACTCATTCACGGACAGTCACAATGGCTTAAACTCCTGCAGTACAACAGGAAATGAATGCTAGTCAGGTTTCAAACTCCATAAGATGGTGCTGAATGTCCATATCATATACCAAACAGCTAGGCAAACCTCTCACTCATTACTTAATTTGTAAAAATCTCCTTATGCCTTTAATATTGTGATGTCTGTTATTCAACACAACCAAAAAATAAATAAAAAAATATTTGTAGCTTTTCATTAAGACATGTTTTTACATAGCACTTATTATTGGATGCTTTTCTTTAAAAAATAAAAATAAATTCTTTATTCAGCTAGTTAAATGCTAAATATTTATCACAAAATCATTCCTTATCTTATCTAATACAGACGTTACTTGAAAAAATTGTAATTGTAAACTTCCTTTCTTTAACCCATGTTAGTATAGCAGTAATTTACATTTCAAAAGATTATGTTTGGTATTAAAAAGCATTCTAATAATAAAATGAGCTAGATATCAAATTTACAGAAGGCCTAGTTTAATGTCGGCTTCAATGTTTATGTTAACTAGATCCAATACAATACAATAAGGAAATATTCATATTAATTAATGCATTTTATTTCTTTTTATTCCAGAGTTCAGTAGATCTTCTGAGATCCTTTTTATCTACTAGAAAGTTGTGGCTTTATGTGCTGATTCTTTCAGAAATTGGTTCATTTGTAATACATATATTGTATTAATTGGGTGATGAAACATACGTTGTAAAACAAAACAAAAGTTTTCTTAATTTCCTGGATATAAGAAGAAAAAGTGTGGATATTGATACTATAAGCTTTTCTGTGTGAAGTTTTCTTCAAATGATTGCTGGTTGCAGTCAGAGAAGATTGTTTGCAGATTTAATCATTATACCTTTTGTTGGCCTTTGAAAGCATCAATATATATATATATTAAACGAATGCACCCTTTTGGCATGTGGTGCCAAACTTTATGTTCCGCAGCAAGCGAAATTCACTCGTGAAGCGCCTGTGGAAGTACAAAATAAACGATGAAACCAGGGGTTCGTCTCAAAAAGACGCCTCCAGATCATCATCCCCATCAACACCAGCATCAACCACGCAAGAGGAATTAGAGCTTAAAACGGCCACACATTCTTTCTTTAAGAAGTTGAAGGAAGAACAGCTCCAAGTACTCCTCCAAGCAATGGAGTCCCGTGGTGGTGAAATAACTCCATGTGTACCCGTGGCCAAGTCAGAAATCCGCGTGGGAAAACACATGGTGTCACCGTATAACCTGTGCTGCAGAGTATTTAGATGGCCGGATTTAAAAAGTGATGCAGAAATGAAGCGATTACCAAATTGTACATTTCAAAATGACGAGAAAGATGCTGTGATATGTTGCAATCCATACCATTGGAGTTTAGTTGTCAAAATAGGTAATTATGTCTTGCTCACTATTACTTTTTACTTTAAATATCTTATATTTTACACAGAAAAATGTTTCTATTTAGAAATTAAAATAGTTTTATTATTCATAAGGGAGCCCAGCTGGGCATTCCTTTAATAATTTTCTAATAAAGACCTTCAGAGACTTGTATGTTAGAGTCTTTCTATCTTAACATTTATTTGTATTTAATTTTAGATTGTTGTGCACAAAATGTAGGAAAAAAATTGTAGAACTCTCATGGTTTTCACAATAACCTAAAGTCTCCCTTTCAGAATTGTGATCTATTGGAGCAGATGATGTAAAGATTATCAACAACTAATCACCTTCACACTTCCCCAAGTAATTTCAGGTAGCCATTAGAGTTGGGTTGACTCAAAGGAGCCCTGAAAATCCAGAAATTCCAAATCCCTGTCTTTACTAGTATTTAAACTCGAGGCTCCACAGTTCAGAAGCTAAGTGCTTTACCACTCAGCTACCGCACATTTTCCTGTTCACCAATCAGATAACTTTTCATGTTAAATAAAGGTAAACAAAAAATGGTACCCCTTTTAGACCTTCTGGTCTATGGTGGAAGGGACAATGATCATTTTTTTTGGGTTGCCTTGCAGGCAAAATGGGGCTCCGTTGCTTGCATCCATGATGATGAAAGCTCGTCTGTTTCTTTGGCCGACAGTTAATGAGGGTGTCAAGTGCTCATCATAATGCTCTACCACTCAACTAAGGGGCCTCATAAAAATCCTGATGTTTGAAATCCTGGAATTCAAACTTGGGAACCCTCAATTCGGAAACCAAGTGCTGTACCACTTCACCACTCACTTTATTTGGATGGTCCACTTTATATTCTAACTTCCCGAATGAAGCACGGAAATAAGATTTAACAGCTATTGTTCTAAAAAATCTTTTTTTTTTTCCTTAAGTTCATTGAAGAATTTTTTCGGGTTAGATCTTTTTATTGTGTTGGTCACCTATGTATGATAGTATAATTTTTTTTTTTTCAGATGAGATCTTTTTATTGTGTTTGTTACCGCTATGTATGATAGTACACATTTTTTTTTCAGATGAGCCAACCATTTATACTGATAAACTTTTGAACTTATCTTCACATTGTTCTAGAATTGAAGATCCAAATGACAAATATCAAGGTGAGGCCATAGCTAATAGTGTCACAATACACTGGGGGGGGGGGGGGGGAGGCAGATGTATTTACAATTTACCATTGGGAATGTCACATTGACAAGCCTCTTTGTGTCCCTGACTATTATTTAAAATCTATTTATCACATTACACAGATATAAACTTGTGTTATTCTTGCCTTGTTCTCCCCTACCCCCTCTCTCCTTCCACACCAACCCCTCTTTCCCATTGATAGGAACTCTTTTTACACCAAAAATATATAAGAATGATTTTTTTTTTGTAAATATAAGAATTTTTATTAAAAATGTGTCAATTTTGATTTTTCTGGATATAAGCTTTTTTTTTTTCTCTTGAATCAGCATTCTACATAGAATTTTAAAATAAAAACCCTGCTGCAAGATATTGCACTAATTATTTACATTTGTTAGGTACAGGTCAACTCCTTGTTGTGATAAAATCTGCATCTTCTTTAAATTTAGTTGTTGGGGGGGGGGATCAATTTGAGGCAAGAGCCAGTTATAGAATATTTCAGCATTTGTTTTGGGTACACCTGGCTTGTGCTCAGTATTGCAAGGGGCATGTATTTTCAGCCACTTATAGCACAAATGGTCTACCAGCATTGTGCAGATCATTTCATCATTATCCACGCTTTTATCATTATTTTAGTTTTATCTGAAAATGTAAATTATATGATTAATCTTGACTCTGTGAGCTCCCCTCCCCCCTTTTTTTTTCTATACTATATTACTTCCAAAAATTTCTGTCATTATTTGATTGATCACCTAGTGTCCATATCGGTACTTTCTTTAAAGTCAGTTATTTTATCTTCCTTATTGTATATACCAGTTTCTTTTCGCTGTCTATATATCTTCTCATTGCGTAGGCCAGTTTCTTTCAAGGCCTCTTTATCTTCCTTATTACATATGGTCACAGAAATGCACACCTTTGGTTGAGTATTTTGATCTACCTATTACAGCTGTACACTGTAATGAAGTAGGTGCACCCTATTCCTAGCACAAGAATGTGGTTAGCGCAGAATGGGAAATAACAGTCGCTTGTGCTGTGTAGCTTTAAATTTCGCGAAAGCTTTAAGAAAAAATGGTGTTGGGGGGGGGGTACCAGGGTAACAATTTTGAAGGGAAAACAAAAACATTTGAGTGTGTCTGACAAAAGTATTGACTTGTGACTTGCTTTAGTCGAGTCATTCATGGCCTTGTCTTACGCTCTCATCTTCTCCATGCCTTCTCTTGTCTTTGCTATATTCTCTTGTAACCATGCGAAGGTAATGCTTTGTTCGTTCCCCCCTTTAACTCTGTGTTATCACCGCTGGGGCTAGGGACGTAATCATACCGGGAGCACGCCCCCCGCCCCATCCCGCCTTTGAATATGTGTGTTTGTGTGCACAACCCGCTTGCGTGGCTTTTTTTTTTTAAAGGGGGGGGGGGGTGAGTAGACGAGATGAATTAAAGGAGATAGAAATTATGACATAACGTTGATGTGTGGGGAAAAAAGGAATCTTCTATTTTGATTCAGGAACAAAATTGGTTGTATGGGGAAAAAGAAAGGGTTATGGTAGTGGGGGGTAGGGTGGAATTGAAATGTTGTTTGTGTGTGTGTGTTTGCTGAAGTTAACCTTTAGATCCATCTCGTTACCTGTCATTACTTTCTCTGTCTCTTTCTCACTTGAGTTCTCTGTCACTCCCTTCGTTACATTAATTTAATAGGTCACACACAACGTTAGATAAATATGAATAAATGTCTTGCTCAAGTCTTGGCCATAGTTCACATTTTTTTTTTAAAACGGACTGTGCATTCTTATCCCACAACACCAACAATGTATATTGAACTCGTAGTTTAGTTACTTGGGGATGGGGCTTGCGTTGAAAAACTGTACAGTACTATTGCCCCGGTTTTATGTTGTTTTTTTAACCCAAAAAAAAAAGTCTAATTATATTAAGGCATTTAAAAACATCTTTAAATTACAACCCATGGGTTGAGAACTGCTGGCAATGGCTTGTAGCCAGTAATCACTGAAATAGAGTGAATTCTGAACTATGCAATATGAATAAAGACGCGCAAGTTGAATAAAAAAAAAAAAGCACAACACAAAAACGCGTGAAATCATAAAATGCACAAAAACAATCTTGTTTCTATTGGTACTGATATTTTGAGTTTCCCTTGGAGCTGACTATATTATTGAAAACAAAAATCTCTAGTAACTAACGTTGTTTTTTAAGTTGACAGCATCAAAAGGTTTTACTACAGCCAAACTTTTTGTTTTAGTTTGGTTAAAGGGTTTGTCATTTTTTGAATTACTATATTCAGATGTTATAATGTAATTAGTTTAGTGTCCCTATTAAAGAAGAATACCTAATGTGCGTTGTGTCTCTATTAAAGAAGAATACCTATTGTGTGTTGTTACAGGCCACTATTCTCCTAGGATTATGGAGTCTACAGATACAACTGGATTTACGTCATGTGTCTGTCAGGATAATAGTTCAGGTAGGCTGTTATAATGCATTGCATTTTGCATTAACATTTATACACTTAAACAATTTCTTTTTTTTTTTTTAAATAAAAAATTAGCCTTGCTTTGATTACAACTTCTTGGCATAACTGAGACTTATGACTTATAGCATTAGCAAGCCGTGATGCTTTTAGTTTGATCAGTTAGTGCAAGACAATCATTTTCTATAACTCACCTTTCACCTGTCCTATATTCTTTATGGACCATTGTGGCACCAACATGACCAGTCCTATCACAGACAGGCCCTTCTATTCTTTAATGTTCTCCTTCACCACCAACATGATCAGTCCTTTCACAGACAGGCCCTTCCATTCTTTAATGTTCTCCTTCCTTCACTCCCTTTGTCTGCTTCTCTTTTCTCTGCTACTGTTCCTGGCATGGAAGTCGATGCTAGCCCTGGAGATCTCATTATATGACCGCATAGTCTGTGTCAAAACGTGTAGTCTGTGTCAAAAGGTGTAGTCTGTGTCAAAACGCACGTTTCTATAATTACACTTTTCAAGTTATCAATGATAAAAAGTTTGTTTTTTTTACATTGTATATTTAGAGATGCGCGCTTGTGTCAGTGACTGTTAGAAATGTCTTACGGGTTAGAGCTCTATGTATTATGTAGATAATTTATTGGTACTCCCTTCCTGTAAGTCCACCCTGTAGCACCTTATTCAGACCTTGATCCTAACTGAGTATGTTCATCACCACTTGACTCTTCCCTTTCCCAAATGTGTCAGTTTTGATTTCTTATCAAGTGACCAAGGGCGTAGCGAGGAATTTTCCATCATCTGGGGGCCCGATGAGCTTGACCTGTTGGTGGCTCTGCATTTTGCGTAATATTTAATGTAAAAACCACTCAAGTGGGGGCCCGGGAGGATTTCCTAATTCTCCCCCTCCTCCCCCACTCTAGCTACGTCACTGCGAGTTACCATAGTCATGCGGCTCCTTCTGTCTTGAAAAGACAATGGATATGGCCAGATGAAATATGTTTTTGGTTTCTATCAAACTTTGCTACAGTATGAAAGCATGTATGATAGGAGAGCTTTCTTTCTCTGGTCTAAGGCCGCTTCACTTCTTTCGCTCTCGGCTGAAGTGTACTAGCACGCCCAGTCTGTCTCCGATCTTGGGCGAGTTCCTCCCACATAATTTCATTGACGTCTTTAGTAGTCCTGAGATTCCGCTTCCCGGGCATCCCTGTTGATTATTCTTTGGGTCAGTTGGGACAAAGCTTTCCCTACGAAAGAAGCTGGCTGTTTACTTTTAGCGCAGATGTATGTGCACTTTAATGTGCACTCGTCTTACGTGTCTTTCGGCGACCACCTTTCAACCCACTGACTGTTATTTCATGGGGTGACCACTGTACCAACCACTTGGCCTATGTTCTGAGGAGGGCCTCGATTCACGGAGAGAGAAAAGGGAGGGGGGGGGAATAAGATAAGCACGCCGATCACTTTCATCAAGGTAGTGGCGTTTACAAATGTGCGCCCACGCGTTAATAATCGCAAGAGTCATTCCACCGTGTATACTTGGCTTGTTTCAACAATCTCAGCCCTCACCCCCCTCTTACCTCAGCCTCTTCCCCCCCCCCCCCCTCTTACCTCAGCTTCCCGTCCTTTGGTCTCGGCTCTACATTAAAGGCGATGGGTTCGGGTTACAGCGCTGATGGGGGGAGAATGAGGGGGGAGGGAGGTCTCTAAGCTTGTTGATGGTAATAAAGGTGGCTTTGTGACCTCAGTCGACCCTTTCCATCTCCTCCTTTAAAAAGGGGGGGGGGGAAATAACTTCGTTCTACATAGTCTATGACTATTATGGGCATTGTTTGCTATTCGCAAAGTTGTAGGCTTTGCTTTGGATTATTAAACGTAGACAATAAATGTTTAGAAGCAACTAGATGTTATCTCGATGCCTATGCCACTCTCTTGAATTTTCCGCCTTACTTAATATGCAGTGACGTTTGCACACTGGCGATGAACTAAAGAAGGTTTCATTGAGTCTTGATTGACATTTTTAGCTCTGCCCATGAAGAGCTACTTGCCGAGAGCATGATCGATTCTCTTCCCAACTTTACCGGAACTTAATCCTGCTCTTTCTTGGATGATTTCTGCCTCTGTTGTTCCATGTCCTCCTTCCTGTTGCTAATGAAGGCTTTGGGTTCATCCAACGAACTGGAAGGCACTATAGAATTACATGTAAGCCTAAGTCGGACGTTTTGAAACAAGACTTTTGAGTCTATATGATGAATTCAAACGTTGGTCCAAAACTCCCAGAAAATACTTGTTCCATGATTATCAAGTTAAATTAAATCTGTAAACAAAGGGCCAATAGCTCTACACACCCACAGAACGATTTGTCTAGTTTCATTTTGGATGTAACGGCGAATTCCGATTCTAGATTTTACATCTAGTGACACACACTTGCGAGTTGCTTGTTTGAATTGATATTCAGCAATGCTGGATTATCAACTGCGTTATTTGAATGGTAATGTCAACAAAACAGCTTCCTTTGTTACTAGAAACAAGCAGTGTGTTGTGATTTGTGGCATGAACAAAGATGATAGTATATATTAAATATATATTAAATTATATCAAACTCTTATGTAAAGCGATATTGTTAGACTTTAATATTTAATAAATACATTTTAAAAGTTTGAAAAAAAATGCACCAGAAATTTCATACATAATTTCAGGATTTTAATGACCAACTATCTCATAATTTTGTAATAAAACAAAAACTGCTTGTTATGTTTTCGCATTTATCGAGTGTTTATAAGCTTGTTGTAGCACACCAAAAATCTGCCTGTTTGTAAATATCGTTATGATGAATGAGAATGTTGCCATTGTTGCACGAATGTCTTTTGAAAGCAGACGACATAGTACAAAAATATACGTTTTTTTTTTAGGTGGAATACATCAATAATAATAATACCCTGCCCTTTTTTTTCTTATCCAGACAAGATTTGGGGTAAGGGCGAGTATGTGTCTTGGTTGTGCTGTGGAGTAGAATGGCGGGGGCGTGAAAGTCTGTAACAACGTCTGCGAGTAATGCATGGATGAAAGAGGGGTCGATGTGACAGGAGCGGAAGTGGTGATAAATGAGCGCGAGACATAACGGACGATTGTGAGTCGCCTGGGTCCGGGTTAGAAATAGAACCTAGTCCCCTTGTCTAGTCAAAGCGGTCGTAGAAGAGAAAGGGGTGCCCCGGGGGGGGGGGGTCAGTACGATTTTGGCATGATTCATGTCAGGCTCCTAATAAATAAAAGATTTAAAGTTGGCCTTTATTTTTTTTTTTAATAGGCAGCTGCGATTGACCTGCACCGTAGTAAATCACAATGCATGTGACTGTCGACCTTTTTTTTGTACGTGGTACAGAAAGGAAGGAGGGGTTTTTTGGGGGGAAGGGGGGGGTGTTGTGAAACTTACATACGACCATAGTGTGAATAGGAGCCAATATTTTGGCACAATAAAATTGTACGTATGCCCTTGCGCGAGGTTAAGGCCGTCTAGCGAACAGAACAACAAAAAAATTCCTGTTGTAGGCCTGTGCTGTTGCGTGTTGGTGGCTGTGTACTCGCGTTGGTGTTGTTACCTGTTGCATGGGCCTCTTACCTCATATTTGTTTTTTTTTTTAAAGCTAATAGGCTGGTGCACTGGCTTGTGTTTGTTTCAAAGCTAGTAGGCTGGTGCAGTCTTGTTTGTTTCAAAGCTAATAGGCTGGTGCGCTGGCTTGTGTTTGTTTCAAAGCTTATAGGCTGGTGCACTGGCTTGTGTTTGTTTCAAAGCTTATAGGCTGGTGCACTGGCTTGTTCTTGTTTCAAAGTTAATAGGCTGGTGCGCTGGCTTGTGTTTGTTTCAAAGCTAATAGGCTGGTGCGTTGGCTTGTGTTTGTTTCAAAGCGTATAGGCTGGTGCACTGGCTTGTGTTTGTTTCAAAGCTTATAGGCTGGTGCACTGGCTTGTTCTTGTTTCAAAGCTAATAGGCTGGTGCACTGGCTTGTGTTTGTTTCAAAGCTTATAGGCTGGTGCACTGGCTTGTGTTTGTTTCAAAGCTTATAGGCTGGTGCGTTGGCTTGTGTTTGTTTCAAAGCTTATAGGCTGGTGCACTGGCTTGTTCTTGTTTCAAAGCTAATAGGCTGGTGCACTGGCTTGTGTTTGTTTCAAAGCTTATAGGCTGGTGCACTGGCTTGTGTTTGTTTCAAAGCTAATAGGCTGGTGCACTGGCTTGTGTTTGTTTCAAAGCTAATAGGCTGGTGCACTGGCTTGTGTTTGTTTCAAAGCTTATAGGCTGGTGCACTGGCTTGTGTTATTTTTTGTGTGTGTACGTCTCTAATAGGTGCCATTTTGTGTCAGATATGTGGTCGTAGTTGGAAAGGTCGATGCTTCTGCCAATTAACCATCACTAATCTGTGTCGAGTTCTATTTGACATCAGTGTTACTGTACTGAGACTCCTGCGCCATCTAAAATGACAAGCCTTGTATATTTTCAATTGGTGTAATTACTTGAATCCCTCGCCTCACCCTTTTCTTGCTCCCAATAGTTATCTGTTATCCCGTCATGATATTATTTCTAGCCTTGTAGCACTCCTTTTTGAGCCTTAAAATAAACCCCATCAAAAATTCTTTAAAAAAAAAAAAAGCTTATATTAAATGTAATTGTATCAGTAGGCTCCGATAGTACTGACCTAGACAAATGTGCGATACAAATATTTTTACTAATTGTTTTCGTTTAGCTTTTAGCTTTCTGAATACGCTATGATCCTATCACTGATCACTTATCTGGACCAATTTGAAATGGGGAGGGGTTATCTTGGTGAATGTTTACATGATCGTTTTTTTATATGCATAAAAAACAATGTTCACTCAGGGCTGAAGATTCCTCAAGAGGACTAATTCAACTTATACCACCACATCTGTCAAGTGCGATTTCTTTCCTTTCTTCAAGATATCAAACAAAATAATTAATTACCTATAGTTAATTAACTAATTGGTTATTTTATTTTTACATTGATTCTTGTGTTGTCGGGTACAAGAAATAATTGTGCAAAATTTCAGCTTAATCCGAGATGGGGTGTGGGAGAATTAACGTGTACACAATTTTTACCACACAGACTGACGGGGTGAGTTGATGTAAGCTTTTGTAAAAAGAAGTGGGGGGGGGGGGTAAACAACTGTTTTTTTTTAAAGGGTGGCGAACGAAAGTTGGAAACTCGCAAATATAAGGCCGTTAATGTCCATGTCCAGCCTATGTATGAGAGGAGATGGGAATCCATTGTGTAGTCTGGGCCTAGAGTTACCTCCCTTGAATGAACCAAGCTAAATCGGGCCAGCATTCTTCTCGCGCAGCCTTCTCCCGCCTCATCATGCTCCTTCCCTCTCTCTCTCTCCCTCTCTCTTATCGAATTATTCTCTTCTGTGTTTTTCGCCCTTCAGACTCCACTCCTTGGTTCTTTTGATCCCCAGCAAAACTCTCTCGGGTATTAAGTGAACTGAGGGTAGGTCTGGACTGTTGGTCTCCAGAGGGAATGTACACCTACCTGCTTTTTTTTTTCTTATAATACACTCTTTCTCCAGCTCTCTCTCTCTCTCTCTCTCTCATCTCTTTCTCTCTATCTATCTCTTTTCCTCACTCTTTCTCTCTCTCGGCCTGTGCAAGACGATGTTTACAATTATTATTCAGACTCCCAGGCAATGTTGCTTTTCCAAAGATATTGTTGAGACATAAAGAACAAAGCTAGCACTCAACTAAGACTGAGCAGGCTTGTGGAGATGTAAAGAACAGTCTGAGAAGCGTTTCATAGCACTCCACTGTACAGACGTGTCACTCCATTTTAAAAGACAAATCAGCTGTTTTGATAGCCGGCGTTTATTCGTTATCCATCGCAACTATGACAGTAGACCAAAATCTGTTTATTTAAAAAAAAAAAAACACCTCCCCAATCAGTACCCTTTTGACCAAGACTATTCGTTCTAGATGGCTTCAACACTGAACTGCAACGCCACAATTGGGTAAAACTTTACATCGCAGGACCCTAGTTTTTCAGGTCAATTATTTGGCAGCTGTCTATCCGCACGTATGATGACGTACTGACGTGACCTCACCTGCTCGCGCGCAGAGCGCGCCCGGTCACTGCCCTCTCTCTCTCTCTCTCTCTCTCTCTCTCTCTCTTCTTTTAGTACGTTAATCGTAGATCTATGTAATATAGATTTAGATTTTTTTGTACAATTTATTCTTGGAATAACTATTAATGTTTAGATGGTATTTTATGTTTTTAATTGGGGAATTTTAATTAATATATTATTAATTAATTACAGACCTACGTATCTTTGCTAAAAAAATAATATTATAAATCTAATCGTGATAAATCTAATCGTGTGTTAACTGTTTTGTTTCTTTTAAATACGTATTGAAATACATTTTTTTCTGCTCTCGTTTTTTTTTTAGAGTATGTAATCTTATTTTTCTACTTTAAAAATAATTATAATTATTAAATATGCAAGCAAAAAATGTGTATTTTGTATATTTTTAGGTTTGCGGAAATATAGGCATAGGGTTGACGCACTGCCGTAAATCCATAACTGGATTTTTATATTACGAGTACGCTAGAAATGGACATTTTGTTCACCATGACGAGGTTGCCGACTGTCTCCTTCTGTCTTGAAAGACAAAGGATGTAAATAATGCACTCACATGAAAAACTAGTTTGTGTTTCTTTTTGAGTCCACGAACAATCGGATCTTACTAAGTAAGCCGATTCCGAAGCGGCAAAGTTAGCCACTGTTCGTGTATCTGAATGCTCCTGTTTCAGGGCTATCTAACAGGGCTGCTTTCTTGTGCATCCCCTTCTTTATGGCAACTTCATTTCTGTCGCTATCAGCGAGGTTCGTACCAGCACGCTCAGTTTGTTCTGTTGTCCATCCTGCGCGATGTTCTCAAACTATTTGTTTATACCTGTAGTCGTCAAAGTTCACTTGCAGACATCTCTGTTGTTAAATCTTGTACGTTTCTTGGATGACAGTGAAGAGGAAGATAATATTTACAACAGACTGACTACCATCATACTCGACAGACTTAAAAAGAGAAAGATAGGGACGGCCCAGGAATATATAGCGCCGCAATTTGGAAGCAGATGTCAAGCAGATGGGCAAGACGTGGGGACAGTTGGAGAGACACGCCCAGAACCGAGACGCCTTGAAGAAGCTGGCTGGTGGCCTATGTCCCATAAGGGACCACAGGCAGAGATGAGATGATGATGGTCAACCATGTACATCTAATAATAGGCTTGCAATTCTTTGCACTATAAAAGGTTTGAATATTAGAAAGTTCTTCAACTTCGTACGAGTCAAAACGTTGATTTGGAATAAATAAATAAAAAATACGAGCAAGAGCATTATGAATCAACTGAATTTGCTGGGTATATTGGTGGTGAAACGCAGATATCTCAGGCCCTGCTCAGTCACGGTGAAAGACGGGGCATTTGAATACTTTTGTCCAAGCATATGGAATAAGAAAAGTGCCTTTATCGGCTTCATCAGTCTGTAGATGAGAGGCTCAGAGAAGAACAAGCAGGCTTCCAAAGAGGCAGAACATGTGCAGAGCGGATCTTCGTTCTACGAAATATCATAGAACAAAGTATTGAGAACCAATAATGGCTAACGATCAGTTTCGTAGACTTTAAGAAAGCGTTTGATAGTGTCCACCGAGAATCAGTATGGAAAATAGCTAGAGAATACGGCATCCCAGAAAAAATCGTCCAGATCCTACGACACCTATACAGTCAGTCTAGTTGCTGTATTAAAACAGAAGAATGCACAACAGTTTTTTAGTATCGAGACAGGTGTGTGTGGGGGGGGGGGCCTGAGCCGTAAGGGTAAACTACAGACAGAGTGCGTCAAAAAAATGTATATACACTTTGAACTGTCATAGACAATTTATTTCCCGTTCTACAATGCTAAATTTCAGCACATGGAAAGCTTAATGTCTAATTAGAAAAATAAATGTGAAGGTGGTTCTGTACCACACACAGTACCGGAGTGGCAAGGAAGTAACTGCAACATGGCGGACGTGCGTTTGAGTTTTGAAGAGCGGAAGCAGATAATAAAGTGGTATTGAAAGTTTGAGAATGTTGCTGCGGTTCGAAGACAGTGGAGACGTGAGTATGGTACAGAACCACCTTCAAGGTTAACAATTACACGTCTACGAGACAAATTTGAAATTCACGGAACAGTGTGTGATGTGCATAAAGGTCGATCAGGGTGACCTCGTACAGCTACAAGTGATGAGTCCACAACTGCGGTCTTGGAATTGTTTCGGCGTTCACCTCAAAAATCGGAGGATAAGCTTTTTTTCGCTCAAAGTTCCTCTAGTCCTGTAGCCCAGATGGCCCGCTCTGAGTCAATCGGCTGGTCGCGCTGAGCTACCAGCATAGGTCATCGACCTAAAGGGTCAATCATGGAGCAAATGTATCGGACACATGTCGGATGCAGCAGCTGACTCGGTAAAGCACCGGTATA
Organism: Biomphalaria glabrata; assembly: GCF_947242115.1. Taxonomy (NCBI): domain Eukaryota; kingdom Metazoa; phylum Mollusca; class Gastropoda; family Planorbidae; genus Biomphalaria; species Biomphalaria glabrata. The sequence continues at coordinate 5,254,088 of NC_074728.1, forward strand.
GCCCTGGTGGGTTCATTCTGAACACCCGAATGGCTCGACCCTTGTTGGACTCGATGGCGGGTGGGGAGCACAAGTGATGAACAGCCACAATTGTCTATGGACAACAGAAAAAAAAACTACTTGCCCCAGATTTATGTCTGGGCAAGAAAGGAAGAATGGAAGAAAGAAAGAAGGAGGGCACAAGAAACTCTATCAAGCCATCATTTCTGGTGGCCAGGTGTACAGAAGAGGGGAAAAGCCTAACAAAGATGAGACCTTTTCTCATCTACAATGCATTTAAGGCAGTAGCTGGAGAGCCCAAGAGTGTATCAAAGTTGCACGAGTCATCTGAACTTCTCGTAGAAGTTGATAGCAAGATACACTCTAATGGGCTTCTACGATGCAGAAAAATCTGTGATCTCCATGTGGAAGTCATGCCACACAAGAGTATGAACATTCGATGTCTATGCACCTGAGATGAACCCCAATTGGTAACAAGACTGGAAGGATTAGTCCTCCCGTAGAGCCTTGGCGAGAAACTCTTCTGTTAGGCGTAGTACCTTCAAGCTCCCATACAGGTTAAGTGACTGCAGACAAACTATCCCGCAGCTCTCGGAGCTGCATACACTCTTGCAAGAGACGCGCCACTGTCTCCACCGACTCTCCACAGTGTCGGCAACGGGCATCAAAATTTGGCCGGAACCTGGCAAAGTAAGCACCAACAGGGCAGTGCCCCGTTTTACACTCAGACGTAGGGCCTGGGGTGCTTGCCCCATTAGCTACACCCTATGGCCGCTATTGCTTCTTATCTCTCTTCCATTTTCTGCTTAGCTCTATTTTAAGAAAAACTTTCTTTTGGAAAATTTAGAATTTATACAAAATTATTCAGTATAAGAGTAAAAATTGAGATGAGTTCTGAACCCTAATATTCTTTATCTAGTCGCCTATTTGCAACCTTTACTCAATCTGATATTTTCTATTGTATTAATACATTTGGGACTATCACTCACAATTTATGCTTGAATCCTAAAAATGCCAAAAATTTAGAGTATAATCTAATTGGTCCACTTAATTTTTCCTCCCACATTTTTTTTTTTTTGTTTAGAGCTTGGAATTATAGTTCTGTAACAAAAAAAAGTTACAAACAGGCCTGTTGAACAAAGTGTATCTCTTACAAATGAGATTATTACTTAGGTGTCTGTGAGGGTGGGTCGGGGTTGGTAGGTGGTGGGGGGGGGGGGCTCCATTCTGTCTAGCGCTATGTCATGTCCAATGGGGAGAAATGGAGGAAAGGAACGACGTAGGTATTAAGAGGATTGACCTTAATTACTGGATGGCATAGATATGTTAAAAAAAAAAGTGGACAAGATTAGAGGGCGATAGCCACATAGCCGTAGGGAAAGAGCAAACATTCGCATGTATGTAAATAGAATGTATGTACGGCGTACCGGCACCTTTTTCAATTTTGGGAAAAAATATTACTTCTCTTGTATTTTAACGTTTATTATTAATTTATTAGTGAGTACCGGCACCTATTTCTTTAGAAAAAAAAAAAGCACCGAATAGAAGTAAGTATGATGCTGATACCATCCCCTTACCAGGCTAATTGACCCCACTTTTTATTTGGGGGGGGGGGGGGGGGGTCAATATGTCCGTGTTTTATGGCCGACCGTCTAGCGAGTTTGATAGCAGACGTGAGAAGAACTATTGCGCCGGAGAACAGAGATCCTATACGTTGGTTACGGTAAGACACAACGCCGACGGGGCAGTAAAGCACGCGCGTAGCAAATAAATAGGAAATGGTGAAAATGTTTCAAATAACTATACAAATGGGATTTTTATATAGTTTATTTAAATAAACACACTTTTTATTTAATTATTCTAATAATTAGCTAGATAAATAAACAAAATCTACGTATCTCTCTTTCTATGCATCCATTTATCTATCCTCTCTCTAACTTATCTCTCTCTCTCTCTATCTATCCCTCTCTATCTATCTATCCTTTATCTATCCCTCCCTCTCTCTCTCTACCTATCTATCCTCTCTCTGTCTAACTTATCTCTATCTATCTATCCCTCTCTCTCTCTCTCTACCTATCTATCCTCTCTCTGTCTAACTTATCTCTCTCTATCTATCTATCCTTTATCTATCCCTCTCTCTCTCTACCTAACTATCCTCTCTCTGTCTAACTTATCTCTATCTATCTATCCCTCTCTCTCTCTACCTATCTATCCTCTCTCTGTCTAACTTATCTCTCTCTATCTATCCATCTCTCTCTCTCTCTATCCATCTCTCTCTCTACCTATCTATCCTCTCTCTGTCTAACTTATCTCTCTCTCTCTGTCTATCCTTTCTCTATCTATCCCTCTCTCTACCTATCTATCCTCTCTCTGTCTAACTTATCTCTCTCTATCTATCTATCCTTTCTCTATCTATCCCTCTCTCTACCTATCTATCCTCTCTCTGTCTAACTTATCTCTCTCTCTATCTATTTATCTCTCTATCCTTTATCTCTCTACCTCATCTCTGTCTATATATCTAAAATGTTTCTTTTTAAAAGCTATACAGTTGAAGATACATGAATCTTTTTAAGTAATAAATGTAGGTTTACATACTCAATACATACAATACATCATGAGCCCGCAGGCCATATAAGACAGATGGACATGTTGCGTAACTCCCTCGCCACATGCTAGACTGTCAACATCCACCCATCCCTTCCTATCACACCCCCTGCTGTTTTTTCATGTAACCCTCACTTAAATGGTCAAATCACACACATTTGGATAACCCATGACAGATTTGCATGATTGGTTTGTTTGTCTTAAGTCACGTGTCCACGTTTTAGTTAGGGCAGTTTATTATCAAGCTATCCAACAGTGAACATCGCATCGTCGCTTTCCCTTTTTTATTTCTGATTGATTCGGATACAAAACCCAGTGTGAGTTTCAATTTTTTCAATTCTTTAGTTGTCTCATATAGTTTCATGTCATGACATAATAGATTCCGTTAGCTTATCTGCTTCTCACTTTCCCAACTGATTATTTTTTTCATAGTTTCCTATTCACTTAATGCTTACTTTATTACATTGGAAGTTACAACTTACGTCACTTGACTTTGTCTCTATAAATATTTCTTTGATCATAAATTGGTACCTAGCTGTAATTCACTTAAACATCAGTGTAGAAAATGGGGAGACATATGTTATCATTATCTATTAATACAGTTGATATCAATTCACTTCACTGGTTTTATGTAAAAGCTTCTAGTCTCACTCTAGTGTAGCTGAAATAAGTATTTAATTTAATTATGGCATTTGCGAAGTCTATGTGGACATAAAAGTAGTCGCTCTAGTTTAAATAGATCATTCTTCATACAGACAACTAATGATGTAGCTGGAAACTATGTCTATCCCAAATTAATACCGAGCGCTCATTTATTATCGGTTCCCGAAGACAAAAGTGGACATCATGGTCATGGTAATCTATGTATCTTTCTTTACACAAAAGCCTCTATACAATTAATATTTGAGCGTTGTATGTTTTACGGTGGATTTCACAACTTGAAATAATTAAAAAAAAAAAAAAACATTTGTAGAGATCTGGCAGAAATAAGACCACTGTTCAATGAAACTGGATTTTTTTTAGTTGTGGGGTAAATTTTTAGCGTGTTATTTCCACTGTGACTCCAGTGTAGGCCTACTTTCTTAAATTTTATGCTTGAGAGCCACACGTTAGAACTGAATCACAAATATTCTTATATTTGAACATCTTCTAGTTTAGGCTTAGCTTTCATCTCTTTTTTTTATATCTATATTCGTTTATACGGTTTAAATGCAACTGCAACTTATTTCATTTACATCAGCACTGAGCCTTTGTATTGTATAGCATATGTCTCTACCGGCTTTAAATAAAAAAAACAAAAAAAAACAGTTATATTTTAGTTAAAATGCCGGTAACTCCTCCGTTGTCTGGTTCCAAGTCCAGAATGTGAAAGGAGGAGGGGCGAGCATATGTTAGGCTACACACTACTCTTCATAAACATCTAGCGGTATACCCATCTAGCTACTGTTATTGAAAATGCGTGGATTTCAGATAAATATCTGTACTTATAAGGAAACCCATTCAGTTTAATTTAATTTGAAAATAAAATAAAGAATATGTTGCACATATACGAAACCCAATATGATTGGTTTACTTCATAGACTATGGTTTACTTTAATTTTAAAGTAAAATTACATTAAATCAATAAATTAAAAAATAATAATTTAGGTCTGTAAAACATTACAAATGAAAAAAAAATAGTGTCAGCAAAAATATATAAATATAGGCCTATAACCCGTACATATATAATATATAGGATAACGGTACCAGACATTTGTGACACAAACAAACAAAAAAAAAACAAATTAAAAAAATAAAGATTAATTCATTCTCATTATTTATTTTTTATAGCCTTTTAAATATTTTTTTATTACATAATATAGATCCAGAGTTTTCATATCATTAGCGAATGACTATTATAGATCTATCACGAACTATTAGGCCTACATGATACTACCGACACCGTCTAGCCGGTAGTGACCTTGTGACCTGATTACCGTAGCGATAGACAGCGCGGTGCTGCCACTTGCGTAACATTCTTCATAAGGGTCCTGCGATGTAAAGTTTTACCCACAATTGTAGGCCATTTTTCAGGCCTTCTATAACAATTGGTCTCGGTTTAACACATTAGTATCTGCAAGAGGTCCATGTCTGGCGGAAGGAATTATAAGAGATGCAAAATGTAGGTTCTAGACTTGAAGGATATTACCGTTCCTCTGTGTCATTTTCTGTGTGTGTGTGTGTGATAAAAAGGGGGGGGGGGTAACTGTTCTTTGTACATCATAGAGCAATACACACTAGAAAGGTCCACATTGTCAAATTTACCTCGAGTGATACGGCCTATAACATGGTGGGGGGACAATGCACGCAATGTAAGAACCTTTTAGTTTTTTGTTTACTATTAACTTGTTTTTGATTCAAATGTGTTATCACATTGTTACATTGACTTACATGACGAGAGATGGTATTATTGTTGATCTATGGTTATTGTTGCATTCTTATATTACAAGAGGTGATATTATTATTGGTGTATGGTTATTGTTATTGTTTACTAAAAACCAGAAGTTGGAAGTTGCCAGATTTATCTCCAGGATCAAGACCTTTCTGTTGTTCAGTAAAAAACAACAACAACAACAAAAAAAAAAAAAAAACAATTTTGACTTGGTATTCTGGGACGGAGAAAGTCGTACGGTCTAAGCATACAGTTGTGTCTCTCTGCTCCCCCGCCATTCACTTAGTCAAGACGTCGTATGTTTGCTTGTGCCTACGTCTGTATGCGTGCTAGACTAGTGGACTCTTGTACACGTTGCCGGCATTTCAAATGACGCTTTGTTCCCGTTCCAGACAGTACAAATAAACAGAACAGTTCTGTCAACAAACTTGACTGCGAACTAGTCGCAGAGATAAGTCGTTCCTTTATAACACCACTGCTTCTCAACCCGTTTGGGTACTTAGGGCCATTTCTCTCTCGCCCACTTCCCCCAACCCCCCCAGTTCTTTATGTGTTTCGTATCCCTTCAGAGAGTACCATAAAGTGCCTGTCATTTGGTGCATAATAATAAAATATTGACTAATGTTCGGCCTACGCTAGCCTCAAGAGTTGACATTTAGTCGGGTGACTGGTGGATGTGGTCGGTCGAGAAGCTTGAGAACTAGCGCTGCTTCGCCATTCATGCCTGATAACTTTCTGTGTACACGCCTCTCCCCCCACCCAAGGCACAATCACCATCTTGAAATGGTTGCTGAACAAGATATCAATGACCGATCGTTTCCTCCTGTCCTCCTCCTCCCCCCCCCTTGCACCGAGCCTCACTATCGTTGAACTCCCTTCGAGTAGTTGTGCCTCCCCCCCCCCCCCTCCACACTTTGCATGCCAAAGCGTTTTGTTTGTTTAGAACTGTAGGCACGAGAATGACTTGGCGGAGATGAAGAGGGCTGGGAGCAGTGTCGTGTTTACCGTGGGGGCCACTCCGAGATAAGACCTGGCGACTCATGGTGAATGGTTCGATGAACCACTTTGTCCTCGACACTCCATCATATTTGACCTACTTGCAAGAGACCAAGGTCTTGGAGGAGCGAATCTCAAGCGTTAAGCAGATCAGAAAGCTCAACCCTTCACCCTGTTACAGAGTCTTTCGCAATGTTTTTCTTTTTATTAAGAAGCTCCGTGAAAGTGATTTTCGGTTAGACTCAGAAAGCCACAAAGATAAATGCACATTCCTCGTTCCATATGCTTGGACAAATGTGTACAAATGCTCCTTCTTCCCTGGTGCTATTAGACCATGGAATGGGTCGCCTGAGCCAGACAGGAAGTCCAGTGACTTGGCAGCATTTTAGTCATTGGCTAACATGCATGGCTAGATGCTTGACTTCTTTTTTGAAGTAACGTCTGTATTATATAAGATTAAGATTAGACATTTGTATCTGGCATTTAGTCACCACGGGGCGTTCTAAATATGGCACTGGCGCCCTATAGCGATAACATAAGACAGCATTGATGTCTTTGGTAATGGTTTATAATTGAGGAAATGGTTTTGAAAAAAAAAAACGCGGCTTTTTTTTTTTTGGGGGGGGGGGGGGGGGGGGGACAAAGTTAACGTGTTGGCATTGAACAAAAGAATGCAATAGTGACACCAGAATTCAAGAGCTGCCGAGAGTTCAGTGCTGTAACCATAGAAAGTTTGCTCAGATCTATTGCATGCTTTCCCGCCCCCCTTTTTCTTTATTTACAGTTTGTTTATATACACTCAGACCTCCAAGACGGAGACAACGTTACATAGTCTCTGTTTATTAAACTCAGAACCTCTAAGAGGGGGACAACACAAAATCTCGAGAGAATGAAGTGAAATTCTGTCAGTTTCAGAAATTGATTAAAAAAAAAAAAAACAACGAATGTAGACTTTTTTTTTGGGGGGGGGGGGGAGCAACATTTTGTTTAAAAAATGAGATGGGGTGCTCCTTGGACTCCCGTCGCTGCGCCACTTAGAAGAGCTGATGAGGTTTCAAGTGAGACATGGAACACAATGGTCTGAGAAAGTCAACTAAGATGAAGTGTGGGCTAGCGTTAGGGAGAAGTTTTGAGAAGCAACGAAAGTTTCATTGGATAACGATTGGATTACTGCCACTAGAGAAAAACTGTTCACATCCCTATCTTGGTTGGGTATTGCAGAAACCTAGATCAACCCAATCAGTTACATCGTGCCATGATCAGTGAGATCACCCATGTTTCGTTGAAATATCAAGATCTAGTGAAATTTAACCCAACTAGCATAAGCGCTGGACACGGCTTGTACATTCAGTGGCTTGTTGAAACTTTTTTTTTTCTTCTAGTGACTTTCCGAAACGAAATCTTGGAGTCTCTTGCCCCCTATTGACCTTGTGTCGCACATGAAACCGTCCCCCCTCCCTCTCTCCTGTTTGAAATCTCACATTAAGACACATACCAACAGGTTTGGTGGACGGACCCGGCCGAGTGGTCAGAGACCATTGGAAAAAAAAGCCGTTCTTCCGTCTTGGCTTTGGGTCAAGAAGGGAAATCCCTAGGAGAGTAGAAAGGTTGGGAGGATTGTGTTGTAAGTGATTTGTCTTAGTCCATCGTCCGACTGGTCTTTCTTCGAAATTTTGGGGGAGCGGGGGGGGGGGGTTGGAGTTTAATAAAACTCGTTGGACAAGTGATAAACGTTTAAATGCGAACAATATTCTACCTAGGTTTTGCTACGCCAAGATTGCTATAAATAAATGTCAGAAGACTAAGTTTGCAGTACTGGAGATTTCATTTGTACCCCAAAAATTGTTTTCATCCTGTATTGTAGTTGTCTAAACAGCTGACTGACTGATTTCAAAGTTGCAAACGATTAGCGTTGATTTGTGCAAAACTGATAGCAACCTGACTACATATACAGCGCCTAGTGGACTAAGACTGATACTAACTTAGTAGATTCAATAGTCTAGTGTGTTTTTTTTTTTTGTATGTCTAGTTTCTTTCTTCTCTCTCTCTTTCTCCTCTGTCTCTCAATCTCTCACATCGTGTAAATGTTGAATACTGAGAGTTGAACAAAGTTGACGACAGTTATGGCAACGATTACTTATTTTTTGGTCATTCGTCGTACGTGTTATATATTATCTAATGACACACACACACCCCTTCCTAATGCACCGTTTGTGTTACTCAAGTTTATGGTTTATAATGTGACTCCTTTCAATTAAAAGAATATCAATAAAGGAGACTATGTATTTATTGTACGCCCGGCAGATCTGTCAGGGGCGGGCTCGTAGGTGGAGCCAGGATGAGACGTGACGCTGTTGTGGTGCGACTCCGCGGCGCCTTCCACTTGACAATAATTCTACAGTGTTGCGGGACAGGTGCCAAACGAAACCGGTCCGCTTCTAGCCACCAACAATGTCATGACATGAAGAACTCATTGTTGTCAGCGTGCCTCCCTCAGAGCCTCCCTGAGCCCCTATTTCCTTACTCCGATCATACTGTCACCCCCCATCACACGTACCTCCTCCCACGTCGACTACTCTCACAGCTCAAATGCCACAATGACAGTGACTAATGTCTAGTCCGAGTGGATGTCCGGCATTACTGTCATGACGGTGGCGTCAGCAGTGGGTCAAGCCTGTCCCCAGTAGTACCGAGTTCAGCAAAGGTGTTGGGGTTTTCGACAGGGGCCGCAAGCCTTTAGATTCTTAAGCATTTGACATAGTCGCGTGAATAAGCATTCACAGCTCTACAAATGTTATTGCTTCATCAAAAAAACAAAAACAACTCATCAATGTTAATTTATAAAGCACGCGACTGTCGTCAGTTAAAAATAGACGTACTAATTACATAATGCGTCAGCCATTAGACCTGCAAGAACCAGGTTCCATTAGATGCCATTCATCAAAGTATCCCAGTTATGTTTTTAAAATTTGTTTGTTTCCCTTTGGTCGACGTGTGTTCATTTAGAGACTTGAGAATTAACCACGTTCTTTCTGACATAAATGTCATTGTGTGTGTGAATCAGTGTTACGTGTACAGTGGCGTCTTATTTTAATCTTGTGCGAGTTAACCATGTTGAACTGTAGAAGTTAACCGTGTTGAACTGTGTAGATCTTCTGCTACTTAGTTGTAGTGTGTTTGATTGACCTTGACTCCCAGTGGAGCCATCGGAGTCGGCCCTGGGCGATGCCCCTCAGTTGGGTCCATGTCCAGCCTGCCGTCTTTGCTTCTTATTCTGCTGATCTCCATGTTTGCATTGGTCTCTCAGCCTTTCTCTTCCCCTGTGGGTTACCAGTCCAGAGTTTTGCTACATTTTCTGTTTTGTTCTTCGCATTGTATGTCCCACTCCAGCCCCATTTGCGTAACTATTATTTTCTTTCTGTGGCGGGGCTATAAAGGGTTTTGTGTAATCAGGGTAGGTACATCCTATAATCACAGTGCTCATGACATCGAGTTACAAAATGTCCTGTTAACATTGCTTTTATAATTACAATTCGTGCATCTTCCACCGTTATGTCTTTTCGTTGCTACTCTTTTCTTCCGAGACAAAGGTCTGTGGTAATAATACCGACCATTCTAAAAAACCCCTGGATGTTTATTGGTGCGCACTGTGATGAAACAACGGTTTCTTTGAGAGTTGTGCGCCCTGTGCTTCATGGCCCCTAGTCACCCGGCTCATTACATGGTTCGCTAGATTAGTGTTTGTTTTTTTTTATGACGAGTCGTTGAGGTCCCGAGATGGTATTATAATCTATCACACAATTCTCCCTCTTTACCTTTTATTATTATTTTTTGTTTACCTGGGCGCCGAAGTGTTGAGCAGTGTGCGGTACGACACGAGAGTAACGTGGGCATAAACAATGAGGGCGCCATGCTCGAGTAGTCGGCAGTGCATCATGGGACTGTCAGCCGTCTTGGTGTCATTAAAGTCGCATAGAAAGGATGCATTGGTTACCATCTGTGTGTGTGTTGATTCGTCACTTTGGTATACCTAGTTGTGTTTTATATATATATATATATATGCATGAACTTTCAACATAATATTAAGTTTGTTTTATTCATATATATGAAACCGTATTAATTAGTTGAACAATAAACAAGAAAAATGAATAGGCGATAATCAGGATTACTCCGAATGATGTCTCGAAACTTGTGTATCTTTTATGCGCGCAACATATCAATAAACTAATCATAGAAATGAGTTTATATTTTCTCTCTTCCCCCCCCCCAACCCATATGTATTATTGATGATAGAGGCCCCATACCTTGCCATCCCCCCCCCCTCCCAGTTGTCCATCTGACCTGGACCGTCTTGATATTTAGTCTGAACGGAACATTATCACGTGGCCTGACCAACTTGTGTACAGACACAGATTAACTTGTTAGATTTTCGCGATAAACGGAACAATGTCAAGGGCACTTCATTAAACTTCGCTGCTGCCAACTAAAAAAACAAAACAAAAACAAAAAACTGAGCTAAAATGTTATCCACATCTCAATGTGTGGATGTTGATATTTGTATCACATTTCCTTTACTATCACCAGTAAGTTGACCATTAGTTATTGGAACACGCTTTAAATCATAGTATGAAAGTCTTAAGTCTCCCTCCAAAATGAATTTAAAGTCTGCTTTAAACGGAAGAGCTTAGACAATTTGATTCTTCCATTGCTAACAAGCAAAATATTTATTTAAAAAATGCTTTCAAAAGAAACAATGCTTACCCATGTGAAAGAACCACACAATCACGCAGTGATGCAAGATTTATCTCCCCCTTTCTATATAAAAGAAAACTAATCAATTAACTAATATGCTATTTTTATTGGTTCGTGTATTGTCATCGACAATGAATAATTGTGCACATATTTCAGCTTTCTACTGCGTTTTAATATATATTGATTCCTTCTACAGCCGTACTTCTCAAGTCTTAAGTCTTTTAGTTGTTTCTCTGTCAACAAGTAACACGTGCAATTGATTTAGTGAGTCGATATATTTTTCTACAAGGGATGAGACAGTATTAACAAATCCTATACAAAGTTTTCATTATAATTGATTAATGTACATACAGTCTTTGATATAATCTTTGCATTAACATTTAATTTTTTTTTTTTTACTCTAGAGTTATTTCAATTCTTATCGCTTAATTATCTAACACAAGGCTTATCTCCCATTACTTAGCGCGTTTTTACTATATATTCGATATTAATAAAAAAAAAATTCGTTGGGACTAATTGATAAAGTAAATGGTCGATTGTTTCGATGGAATCATGTTTTGTTAGGAGCAATGCTTAATTGTGAAAAGTTTGAACTTGCTCCGGTAATGGAAAGTTGGAGAAATAAAGGTTTACACAGTTTGTAACAGACAAAGTGACTTGGTATAAGCATTGTTAATAGTGCACCATAATCATCGTAGACCTGGTATAAGCATTGTTAATAGTGCACCATAATCATCGTAGACCTGGTATAAGCATTGTTAATAGTGCACCATAATCATCGTAGACTTGGTATAAGCATTGTTAATAGTGCACCATAATCATCGTAGACTTGGTATAAGCATTGTTAATAGTGCACCATAATCATCGTAGACTTGGTATAAGCATTGTTAATAGTGCACCATAATCATCGTAGACCTGGTATAAGCATTGTTAATAGTGCACCATAATCATCGTAGACCTGGTATAAGCATTGTTAATAGTGCACCATAATCATCGTAGACTTGGTATAAGCATTGTTAATAGTGCACCATAATCATCGTAGACTTGGTATAAGCATTGTTAATAGTGCACCATAATCATCGTAGACTTGGTATAAGCATTGTTAATAGTGCACCATAATCATCGTAGACCTGGTATAAGCATTGTTAATAGTGCACCATAATCATCGTAGACTTGGTATAAGCATTGTTAATAGTGCACCATAATCATTGTAGACCTGGTATAAGCATTGTTAATAGTGCACCATAATCATCGTAGACTTGGTATAAGCATTGTTAATAGTGCACCATAATCATTGTAGACCTGGTATAAGCATTGTTAATAGTGCACCATAATCATCGTAGACTTGGTATAAGCATTGTTAATAGTGCACCATAATCATCGTAGACCTGGTATAAGCATTGTTAATAGTGCACCATAATCATCGTAGACCTGGTATAAGCATTGTTAATAGTGCACCATAATCATCGTAGACCTGGTATAAGCATTGTTAATAGTGCACCATAATCATCGTAGACGTGGTATAAGCATTGTTAATAGTGCACCATAATCATCGTAGACCTGGTATAAGCATTGTTAATAGTGCACCATAATCATCGTAGACCTGGTATAAGCATTGTTAATAGTGCACCATAATCATCGTAGACCTGGTATAAGCATTGTTAATAGTGCACCATAATCATCGTAGACTTGGTATAAGCATTGTTAATAGTGCACCATAATGATCGTATACATTTGAGGAGAAAAAAAAATAGCACATCTTCATTTCCTTTAATATTTGTGTACACCAGATACACCAAAAAAGCTAGCCATTTATATTTCATCTGCCATGCATGAAAATCCCAGTAGGTGTGTATTAAATGTACATGGAACAACTGTGAACTCGTTTACTTATTATTACAAGCTCTCGTGTGTACTTAGTGGAAGTTGTGCTTGTTACTCAGTTAACCTAGACATTAAGTTCATAGTACACCAGGTGGGCACGACATGGTCTCAATTGTGCCGGTGTTGCCAAAAAAACAACAACATAATGTCAAATATCATAGTACACCAGAGCCCTTCAGGACCTAATATTTTATAGGACACAACAAGGTGTTCTAAGAAGACACTTCGTGGCATGCACGCCGTATGCAAGTCTTTTTAAAAATAGTGCATTTTGATACGAATGCCAACGCACAAGTACAAGAGATGTTTATACTCATACTCTGAACTACTGCGTCGATAAAAGATGGGAACAATGAATAACTTCTCTCTCATTCTCTCTCTCTCTCCCATACACACTACCCCATTCTTGCTTGCAATTGGCAAAAGCATCCATTCTTCGTTTCATCAAACTCAAGTCTTACTCAAGACTCTATATGTTTTATATTATTTCATTCTTGATCAAATGAATGCCCCCCCCCACCCCATTTCACCCTCAATCGACAGCTAAAACAAAAAGATACACAAAGTATGTGTATCCCCCTCCACCTTTCGCCCTCCTCCCTCCCCCCCTCTCTCTCCTCCATTCCAGTGCTAAGATACACCACGGGAAAGAAGACACGGCTATCGTAGTTCTCTCCATTTGACGTCATGGTATGTAGGTCGTCAAGTCGGCGGCGAGGCGAAATTACAGGACGCCGAGGGCAGATATGATTGCGAGATATCTTCTTGCTGCCACCAAAAATTCTCATCGTTTTCAAAAAAAAAAAAATTGTTCAGGAATGAGGTCTGTATGAGAGAGGGAAGGGAAGGAGGTGGGCTAAAGAAGAAAATGATTTCATGAATTCACCGTTTTGCTGTGGAGTTAGAACACTGTTGTCCTGTGAAGTTATAACACTGTTGTCCTGTGGAGTTCAAACACTTATGTCATGTGAAGCTAAAACAATGTTATGTCATGTGAAGTTATAACACTGTTGTCCTGTGAAGTTCAAACACTTATGTCATGTGAAGTTATAACACTGTTGTCCTGTGAAGTTCAAACACTTATGTCATGTGAAGTTATAACACTGTTGTCCTGTGGAGTTCAAACACTTATGTCATGTGAAGCTAAAACAATTTTATGTCCTGTGAAGTTATAACACTGTTGTCCTGTGGAGTTCAAACACTTATGTCATGTGAAGCTAAAACAATGTTATGTCATGTGAAGCTAGAAAACTTATGTACTGTGAATCTAAACATGTCATGTGAAGCTAAAACAATGTTATGTCCTTATGTCCTATGAAGCTAAAACACATATGTCCTGTGAAGCTAAACACTTATGTCGTATGAAGCTAAAACGCTTTTTGGTCCCGTGGAGCTAAAACAATGTTATGTCCTGTGGAGCTAGAAAACTTATAAAGCTAAAACACTGGCTGTTGTATCATGTAAAGCTAAAACACTGTTATATCACGCGAAGACTTCAAGTATTGGCAATTAACAGTTCATTATAAGCCTTTGTTTTCATATCTGCCTAATAGCGCACTTAGAATAAGGAAATAGTTCAGTAGCTCAGACTCACAGCCCCTCCGCCCCCCAAACTATCCACTGCAGTTTCAATTTGTAAAGAAGAAAGTGTAATGAAATAATGTCTAGATATTTAAATATATTCACCAACTCAACAACCTGTCATTAAAATAATGTCATTTTTAGCACTGTTTCGTGATCTTTGGGTGCCTCATACGTACCTGACATTAGTTGGGGAAAAGTAGAGGCGGTTGGTCGTTGTGCTGGCCACATGACACCCTCGTTAAAAGTGGGCCACAGAAACAGAAGACCATTACATCATCTGCCCTATAGATCGTAAGGTCTGAAAGGGGAACTTTACTTATAGCACTGTTAACAATCCTAACCTAGGCTGAATGTGATATGAGAGCTGTTGTTTTGTTCAATTATTGTTCCGTTTATTCAAGCATCTTCAGACCTCATCTACGTCCCCGACTGTAATATTGATAAGTGATCATGCCACAACTTTAGAGTGTACGCACTCGCAGAGACTTTCCATTATTAGTATGACCCAACTAGGGCGACTGTCAGTCCAAGCATTTCATTGTGCAACAGCGATTTTAATAGCACTATTATATGTGCCATTCCTGACTACAAATGACATCGTCTAAGTGACAGGTTGTATGGTAAACTGTCGTGGCAGTGGCGTGTGTGTGTGTGTCTGTGTGTGTTGGTGGCGGTAAGAAAGACTAAAATAAACAAAACAAACTACTTCCAAGATGCAGGCAGTAAGGGGAGAAAAAAAATCTCTTGGTTTGTTTGTACACAAAAGAGAAACACAAAATGGGAAGAAGACCTACCGCCCTTCCTCTCCCCCCCCCCCCCCCTTCCCCAGCCGCAGCACACACACAAACACATTTCTCCCTCGCTGTACCACGCTGCTAGATATATTCATCGTCTGGTCGTGTGTCCCCCCCCCCCCTCTCCTTTCTCTCTCTCCCCCTCCCACCACTTTTCCCCCAATGTGTGCATGAAATCCTCCCACACAGTGCGAGCTCAGCTCTTCTGTGTTATCTCCCCTCCTCTTGGACATCACCCCCTCCTCCTCCTCTTTCAACCCCCCCCCCCTCCCAAAAAGTAACATTATTTCGTACGCTCATAAAGGGCCTTAACTTCACATCTCCCAGATGCTCCTCGTATTCCCATTTCTCTCGTATTATAGGAACACTACGTACAAAACACAAGCTTAACGAAAGCAGAAGTAATCACTGTTACTGAAACAATGGATTTTTAAAAATATCTTTTGTTCTGAAATAGTTATTTTATTACAAGTATTGTTTTGATATACATTTTATATATTAGAAATGTTATATATATATATATATATAATATATATATATATATATATATATATATATATATATATATATATATATATATATATATATATATATCTTATATATACATTATATTCCGATGTAATTATTGTATAATGATAGAGCACGCGATACAAGCAGTACATTGAAATAGAGTTGTATTGTTGGGCCTGCTATCTTCTTCCATTACAATCTTAGCCTTGTAAACTCTCCAGCCCTTGCTCCCCCACTGAGCCGTGCTTTATCCCCCCACTACATTCCTAGCCTCCCCTATAATACCTTGCCTTGTAGAAAAGTCAAAACTTTAACACTGACAGACAGACTGGAGTCACTCCGTCTCCTGGGCGAGTCCATTTTATATGGAGGTCGCGGGGGTGCCAGCCTTGTGTTTTCGATTTTATTTTTTTTTTACTATCTTTCTTCAACAAGGCTACTCACTTGTACCTCTGTGGAATTCAACTATAAGGGGAGGTAACTGTAGATGAGCGAGAAACAGTGACATGGATTGAAGATATATGATTTGAGTACCTTTAAAAAAAAATGCACGAAGTAGCGATGTAGATTTGGAGACGCGTATAAACCAACACAGAAGATACCCTTAGAATGTGATACAACACCCTATATTAATTCTCTTGTTATGCTAGCCTTTAGGGGTTGTTAACGAACCAGGAGGCGTTTCTAAAACAAATATAGGGAAGGTCTATTGGCTGTAAGAAAAACTGCTAGACTAGATCTACCCTTGCGATTTTTAATGATCATTTTGGATAGGGTTTGTATCTGAGCGGTCTGGAATTTGCGTAACCTTATACGATTAGAAGATGTTGGTGAAGAAGCTAAGATCATAACCTTCATGTTCCCAGCGCCAGAGGGGGCGCCCTTTCCACTATTCTCTTGTGGAAAGGGCTAGATATGTGTGTTTCGAATGCCTTTTTGGTTCTGATTCTAAAATTATTGTAAACGATCTGTGGGGCTTTTGCCTACAATTAGATGTTTGCATTATCTCATGATTTTATTGCCTATTCTCCATAATTAGACCTCATTTTCTGAACTGTGTGTTCTCACAAGCACTGGTAACTTATTCTGGCGTTGTGGTGGAGCTATAAAGGCCCTGATAGATGTCACGAATTTCGTCCAATGAATGTGAACATTACTAGTTCCATCCCATTCCAATTGGTACCTTATGATAGCTACACTTTGAAGTGCCAATTTGGGCAGTTCCAAGAAAAACTATACTCAGATCATGTGCAGATCACCCATCCTCAAGACAAGAAAAATATAAAATAAATTTAAACTAACATAGGAGAAAAATGATGCTTTCTTAAGTCAACAGTTTAAAGATGAAATGTTTATATAAAGTATCTTGTTTGAAACTGTGTAGATCAATATGAAGCTTTCATAGTTGTTTTCATGTTTGTTTTCCTTCTTTCTCCTGCTCGCCTCACTTCAACTGAAATGAGGAAACTCAATGTATTGTAACAGCAATTAAAAGCAACTAAATTTATTAATAAAATACATGTCTCTATATAGGTCATGTTTCTAACACTTTACTCATGTAGACACTTCAATCAAGACAGTGAGCACACACACACAATACTGTTACAGACTTTACTTAAATTCGTTTAGTTGTACATTTGATTATTGTCTGATTATCCAAACCCAGCTCCCCCCCCCCCTCACTTTATTTGTATGGTAGATAACTAAATACAAAATACTTCATGCACTAGAAACATAGGGTAATACAGCACATTTTTAGACCCTCCCCTTTAAAAATTGTTTTTAAAAGATTTGTTCCAATACATTCCCTGTTTACTTGAACTGATACTAGTTTTATTTCATTGATTTGATCTTGTTCTTTTTTTTTTCTCTATCTATTTAGGTAATACAGAAGAACATAGCTCTGAACAGAATCATATGTATTGGTGCACTCTGGCATATTGGGAGCTACGGGAAAGGGTTGGCCGTTTATTCCAGGTTTCCGAGCCCAGTTGTCATGTGTTTCAGCAGCTGCCCCATGGCAATGGGGTGTGCTTAAGACTTTTCCAGAAGCCCACAAATGATGAGGCAGTGAGAAGAACCAGGGAGAAGATCGGGTTTGGAATCATTCTTAGTCGAGAGGCTGCCCATAGAAATAATGTCAACTTGTTGCGGAGATCTAAGGAGGATGATAGGGTCAGCAACGCTGTTCAAGTTCAGCAGAAGTCATCCTCTGCCCAGGTGTCCCCGACTTCTAGTAGTTCTAGTGGCTGTGGTAATAATAATAATAATACATCATCTACCTCAATATCTACATCTCTGTGCCTGGAAGACAGGGGCCCTGAAGGGGGGTACCCCATTTTTAGAAATGGTTGTGAATGTGGGGCGTGTATAGACCATTCAGTCCTGTGTGGACATAGCAGTCACTGTGGCCATGGCCAGCCCAGGACAAGTGACTACATTGAGTGTGATACAGGTCAGATATGGGATGAATCCATGGATTACTCGCAAAATGCTATGACAATACCTCCCTCTTCCCCTGGTTCACATCTGCCCTCCCCATCATCACTTTCATCATCGTCATCATCACCCATGTCTTCACCTCCAGCTTACTTCAGCAGCGATGCTTTTGTCATGACCTCAGGAAGCCCATGCTCAAGGCAGGTCCCACCTCTGGATGCTCACTTGCAGACTGTCAACTCCAGCATGAAGAGGACGTCTAGCAACAAAAGAACCTCCCCCATGGAAGCAGACAGCAGCAGCAAAATGACAAAGTCACTGCCCTCTAAGCAGCCTAACACTTCTATAAAACTTCAATTGAAGGATGAACAATCATATAGCCAACCTCCCACTGTTCACAGCTCCACAGAATTACCTTACAAGCAGGGTGAGGTGTGGGCCTACAATGCCTCAAATTTTCCTATATTTGTGAATTCACCCACTTTGGACAACCCTGAGTCACCAAAGTCTCTTGTAGTGAAGAAAGTTCCGCCTGGATACTCCATTAAGATATATGACTATGCCCGCGCAGAACTTTTGGAACACACAGAAGCTAGGCGCAAGATGCGGAAGGATGGACCCTTTGACCCATGCAGTGTTAGGATTAGCTTAGCTAAAGGCTGGGGACACAATTACTCGAGACAATTCATTACATCCTGTCCATGTTGGCTGGAAGTGTTTTTTGGAGTGTGTCGACGGAATTCAAGTTCCTGATATGAGCATTAGCCTTGTTGAAATTGTAAATTTGTTGCCCAAATGGCTGTATTTATACAAGTCTCTACTTTATCCCATTATTTTAGTTTAATCACAAGCGCTCCTACTCCCCCTCACTTTTAAGAGAAAACTTTTATTAAAATGTCTTGTGTTGCCATTTTGTTATAGCCACATTTCTTTAGGTTTATACAGTAGACTTCAAGTTTTGAATGGCCAGTTTGTAATGACATTGTTTTTTGTTTTTTTTTAATTATTATCTTTTATCTTTGTTACTCCAGTCAGTACATTTGATACAATTCTGAAGCTCAAATTGTATAGGTATAACATTTGCCAGTCTGATGTGTTTGTAAAATTTTGTTTTTGTAGTAATGTAAAATTACATATCTTAAAGGAAGGTATATTTATTACTATGTTGTTTAAAAATGTTCTTTTTAAAACTGTAGAAAAATTAATATTTAAAAAAAATTAAGTTGACAAAATGTTTGCACCTTATACAAAAACAATAATTAACTTTTATCCTTAATTTCAATAAGATGCTATACATTTTGTTTTTAAACCTGACAATAAGAGTATTCCATTAGAATTTTGTTTTAAAGGTCATTTCTTTTAAGCGAAGATACTTCGACTAAAGTACTAAGCCGTATTTTATTGTAGACAATATTTACACTCAAAAAGATATGTGTCTGAAGCGATTGTTCTTGTAGTGCCCGCAGGTGTGGTGCAATTATTTCTTGCGCCAACATAAAACGTATGTTTACATCCGTTCTCCCCTGTAGCCCTCCGAACTTGTTAACCAGTGCAATAAAAATACACAATTGTTTGAGTTACAGGGAAATAAAACAGAAGGATTGAGGAAAATAGTGAAGGTGGGAGAGGGGGGGGGGATCTTGTGAATGCTACTTGGGAAACATCTACCTCATTATACGTTGAACTAGTTCTAAGTCACAGATTTAATGATTGCATTGACACTTTATGTTGAGAGCACTCCAGACTTGTAGTATGAAAAGTCACATCCATAATCTTTTGGTGCTTTGTAGATAGGTCAAATCGCATTAGAGTTTGGATAATGTTGAGTATTTTACTTACCTATTGTCAGAAGTGGTTTATTAAAGTATAAAATTTATAATTTTTTTTTTGGGGGGGGGGGGGGGGGGGGAATTCAAGAGTGTGAAAATAAAAATTAATACATATATTTCTGCCAAAAGATTGTTCTCATTCAGTTTAGTACCTCTATTAAACATATGTAACTCACTCTGCATTGGAATCTCTTTAGACAAAAACTTGTTTCCTTTGGGAGACTTTTTTTGCATACATGAAATGTTAACTTCAGCTTTTGTTGTTTTATAAAGTCAACATCTAAGAGGGTTGTTTTTATAATTTTATTCCACATTAAAACAAAAAATCTACCATAAAATATGACAGCAGAGCAAATTTATCTACCCAGTCCCTAGAAATATAAATTATTTTTCTAAGTTGAAAATCTTTCACAATTTTGGCTAGTATGCTAGGATTAACAATATTCCTTAGACTTATAAATCAGAATAAGTTTCAAATTTTTTTTAAAAACAATATCCCAAGCCAGGAGTTTGAAATATGATTGATACATTGTAAACGTGTTTTTTTTTTTTTATTTTGAAAGAAAAATTATGTATTTACGTTTAGAAATGAAACCATCCAAATTACTTTTAAGATTTATGGTACTTGAAGTCTTGGCTGTAAGTTTTTATCATAACTTTTGTCTCATTCAGTTGAAGAATTGAATGTTTAAAAAAAACATTCAATTTTGTCTCCCCTCGTCTTGTTTTACAGCTTTTGGGCATGACTTGAAAGGATAGCTCTACCCAACCCCAGTGCTCTAAAGTCTAGGAGTGCTCTCTATAATGCTAGCTAGGCTTTCAGAGATAATAACTCATAGGGCCCTACTTTAACACATGTCTAAATAATACAGGCAGTTTTATGGGGTCCTTGAAGCTCGAGTGGTAGGGGAGCCTCCACTTTACTGCTCCTATAGTTGTGTAAATGTTGAAGGAGCCCAGGGTCCTGAGCCAGAAACTGAACCACTTTTAGGAAAAAGTTTTTTTTTTTGGTTCTTTTTGTAAGCTCAGGTGCTAGATAAAGAAATAAAATGTCCCCTGCCTCATGTCCCATAAATGTTTTTTTTTTAAAGTAAAATGTTTTAATGACTGAAATGAAAACAATAATTGTAATGTGGAACTGTGAATATCTGCACTTAAGAGCTGTAGATTGTCATTTTCTCTGTGGGCAATCAATCCTCTTGACGAGTGGTATATGCCTGTTTCATGCCTTCCCCTCTCCTCTTATGATTATTGACTCTGTTGTACATGTGGCAATGAAAAGAGTATGACATTTTAAAAGCTGTGCAATCTGTTAGACACCCTTTTCAGTTTCTACAATTCTTTGTTGAAAACATTAATCTAAATGACATTCTCGTAGGATATTGGTGGAATTAATAGCTAGTGAACAAACTGGTTCAACAGTAACTCATAAGTAACCTTTAAGTAAATAACCTATCATCCTATCATAGAAGACTGATTCACCAAGCTTACTTGTGTATACTTTAACTAAAGTGTCCCCTAAATATGTGTTGTTGTTTTTTTTAACATTAAGTTTTGTTAAATGCTAACTTGTTTTTTTTGTACAATATTTCTATTCAAGTCACAACTTCATAGAGGAACCTTGACACTGATCTTAAAAATGACGCTAATGATTTTTCTATAAATTAAACATGTTTAGACATATCTCAGGCTTAAACTTTCCCCCATTTATTTTATTAAGCAAAACTGTTCTGACCATGAACTCTTTCAATGTATGAAAACAGCTTGTTTCATTGGCTTCAGAAAATTAAATGAATGTTCTCAATAGGATTATGTTCTAACATGGCTCAGGCTTAATTCCCTTGAGATGGTGTGATCTATTATCTCAGCAGCGCTACGCAGACAGTTGTCAATAGGCTTTCAATTACAAGTGGACACTATCATGGCCAAACTTGAGCTTCTTGCCCCAGTCCTCTTGAAGCAACTTGAAGACGTAGACCTGATAACATTAGCCTTGTCAAGGGAAGGGGGAACAAATATCAACTACAGCTTCTCTCATGAGAAATGCATGGAATTTAGAAATTGTTCTCATGTAACTCTGTAGTAGAGCTTAAAAAGTTGTAATGACTAGTGTGTGTTAGGTAATGGTCTATCAAGAGTTGTAATATCAAAGATTGCTAGGTAATTGTTAGTGGTTCTATTTTGGCTCATTCTAGCCTGCAGATTAAAAAATTTTAATAGAAAATATCTGAACATCACATTCTTGGACCCACATTATCTACTAGAACAAAATAACATCAAATTAATCTTATGAAATTGAATTTGTTCAGAATTACTTTCTCCCAAGTCATAATTATTATACTGTTTCTTAAAAACAAGGCTTTTCGACTGATGTGTTAATGATAATTAACATAATGTATTAGTTTACTTTTTTTTTTTTTTCATCTTTTGGTATCTAATGAAACCTTTAAAACAACCAAGTTTCCCTTGAGTATCATTTCTTTTGGATTTGATAAAATATTAATTTTTTTTTAGACTTTTTAAATTTTGCTCAGTTTAGAAGTTTTTTCTAAATGTTAAATGATAAAAGAGAAAAAAATAATCCCTTTTTATTCTTTTAAGGCATACATTATGGGATTAATTCTGATTATATACCGGTATATTTAAAAAATTTATTTATGTTTTTTATTGACCTAGGGCATTTTTTTTCTAATCACGCTATTAAATTGATTTTTTTTTAAAAATCAAAATCCCAAAATGATGGGAAATAGATATTTTTGTGAATATTTATTGTATGTTTTTATTTCTAGTACTGTGGGTTCATAATCATTTGGAGGTTTAGAGGCACTCTGAGCTGGGTAGCGAGCACTAGATGCTCAGAACTAATCATACAATGTCTTGCTTGTTTGTGCATTTAGAGAAGCATTGGGTATTTATTTAACTACTATGTCACATGATTGTCTTCTTTGTTCTCACTTTGTCTTCTTTGTTCTCACTTTGTCTTCTTTGTTCTCACTATCAAGTCGGAGGGTTCAGATAACCAGTCCTACATCTGAGATAAACTTTGCAGTAGTTTCTTTATAAAGCTTTGAAAGGCATGGTCAGCATTCTCTGGCGACACTCGGAAAACTTTGTCCACAAAGGTGTATTTACAATTTTCATCTTCTGGACCTTGTGTAAACTTGTGTTGTCACATATTGTGCCTTGTTTTGTGGCAAAAAAAATTTTTCTTTGTTTCTTGTCAGGATAGTTAATAATAATTATTATGTTCATGAAATTTGGCTGATAACTAGTCTATCTTTGGATCACATGATTACATGCATCATGCTGCATTCTCATTTATTTGAATATTACATTAACATTACCCGTATCTTATTATTAGAACTATGTCAGGGATTAGGGTGAAGAAAAATTCAAAGAAGTTGTAAAGAACTGTAATTTATGCGCCAAAAATATGTGTTTAAAAGAGTAAAATGAATTATTTTTTTTTTACTGTTTTAATAAAAGCCTACCTCATATTTTGATTTGTGATTGAATGTCATTTATTCTTTAATCATCCCCCCCCCCCCCCCCCCCCCCCCATTTTCCTTTTTGAATGACTGACTTGATTTTTCAAAGTTGATATCATCAAAATAATGTTTTTTTTCTTTTAATACAAAAATTAAAAAAAAGGTGCAGACAATTTGAGCAATCTGATATACTAATAGGCAGATAAACTAGCAATATTTTTTTTAGCGGCCTCCAAAAGGGAAAAGACGCTATTAGTATTGTACGGAATGTCTGTCCGTCCGTCCCTTTTAGATTTCCTAAACTAGAAAAGATAGTGAAAATCCGACATCATAATATTTCAGACAATTCTAAGTTCTAATTCAACGTCTACTTTTTTTTTCCTGATGTAATCTAATTTTTTAAATCACTTATGCAAGCATTTTTTTCATAAAAATACACCACTTTTATAACTATTGATTATTAATAGTAACAAACACGGGAGGCTCTTTAGTAGGGGAGAAGACTATTTGCGTATTAAAAAAAAAATTTTTTTTTTACATTTGTATTGCTAAGTTATGTAAGTTCTGTTATACTAACTACTACATTTACACAAAACAAATGTTTACTTTTTTTTTTTTTAAGAGAAAAAAAATCTATTTAGTATGCAAGTTGGACATAATTTAAAACAACAATTAATAAGTAGTTTTTCATATTATCGCATGAACTGCAGAGTGACTATGAGATACTGAACTAAAGGAATATTTTTTTTTTGTTTCTTTGTTGAGGAATAAGAGATTGTCCCTTTACAAAACAATTAGATCAATTAGATATTCATTATAAGACATTAGTTAACATCTAACTTCACATTCACTTTCACCTATTCTTTGGTCTGTGGACCGCTGGGGCACCACACAAGATCCGTCAACCTTCTTTCTCCATTCTTCTCTGTCATTTGTCTTTGATAGAATTTCATTCTGATGTTCTTTCTGAAAATATTGAAACCTGTATTTTTACTTTGGGGGCCGATTTTGAGTTTGTGTCTCTACACAAACTGTCTTTGTAACCTTGTTAATGTTGTTTTATCTTACAAAATGCTAACTGTAACACTTTGTATGCCATTCAGACAAGTTTGAAATAAGAAAGAGTTTTACTCAGTAATACACATTTCAATGAAGGAATTCAAAGAGAAATGTGTACATTGGACTGGGGGGGGGGGGAAGTGAAGCTGTTTTCCACCCTTGATGAAAGATGGCTGCCTGATCATGTGGTATGTGCACTGGATTGTCACTGTGATGGTTCTGGGTTCAAATGCTGTCCACTGCCATCCCCTGCTGACCTGCAGGAACTCTAACCCTAATCCAAAACATATTTAAACAAAGAAAATTTATTTCATTTTTTTTAAATATATTTTAAATGATAATATTGTACAACAGCTATGTGACCTTTATTTTATTTTTTTTTAATCTGTTTACTATCAGAAAAAATAGCTTGAGTATTAATTACATCAAGACTTCTAGTACCTAGTCAAAAGGACCAAAGCTTTTTTTTTTTTTTTTCATCTTCCGAATAGGACAAATGTGGTTTATTTCCATGTGGTTCTTGATACACATAACAAGACTACTGCTTATTATTGACATCAACCTGCAGAGCAGAAATATGTAGCTACTTTGTTTATACACATAGCCCTGTTAATATTTATGTAAGCATCAGAGACAAATTCTGTTACAATTGTGTTTTTAATACAAGAAACCAATGTTAATTATAAATATATGTATTGTACAAAATGCTGACAAATAATGTATACAAATATTGTGATATATAATTTAGTAACATTTCATTATTACTATTATAAATAATTTTGTGTTTGACCCTGTGTCAAGGTCAGTATATATAATTTGATATACTATACCATTTAATGGACAGATTATGATTCTTTGAATTACATTTGTTGGCATTTTTTTTTTTTTTTTTAGGGAATTTTTTTTTTATGCATATTCTTTTAATTGTTTTACCTGGTGTATGTTGTATGTGTGTTGTTTGGATGTTATATGTTGTTTTAAGTTGATGGAGTGTTGTATCATTTTGTCATTCAACCATTTTTCTTATCACATGCAAACGTTACCCTCCATTGCAGTACAAGTTGTGTTTTGTACTATTACCTTGTTGACCATAAAGATACATGTGTGTAAGCTTCCTGTGCAATTTTAAAAAAAATAAATTCTGTGCACAAAGTTTAAATAATTAAAACAACCAGAGTGGAAAATATTCTTAATGGAGGTACTGTAACCCAAAATGATTCTATTTGTTGTGAAGGCAAAGGGTCATAACCCTTATTCATTTTTTTAGCTTATCAAAATTCTTGTAGAATAAATAATAATTGTTAAATAGCGCTAATAACCTTATTATCCTAGCTTAGATTTGGTATGTGATGCTTATTTCAACTAGAATCCCAGTTTGCAATCCTTCTATGAAATTTCCAGCATTATGGCACATATCTTTATGTTCATAACAATTTAATACACTGAATGACTACACAACACACATTTCATGAACACATTCTTACAGACGAGTTACAAGCACATGTAAACATAAGAACGACAACCGATACTGAATATAATTTTCATAACACCACCACCTAGACACTTTTAAGGCAAGAGAATATTAGTAACACCTTTGTAACAGTGTACTAAGGAAACACATTTCTATAATGTAGCCCTCCACTTCACATAAGCACTCTTCTGTAGCTGTCTGTAGCCAATAAGGGTAAATATCTTTACTTTATCTCCTCCCATGGAGCAAAGTTCAACGGTTCCCTTCCACTAAGTCTGAAGTTCTGAAGAAATAATACAACATCCACAATTTGTAAATGTTGTGTGCACATATATGTTGTTGTTTTTTTATTCAGGGTCAGCGTCAGCTAATTTTTTCTTCATTTGAGAGCTGAGAGATTTTTTTTTAAATGATTATTTTAAACAGATTTTTATAGCAATGATTGAAGTAAATACTGATGCAAAAAAACAATAATGGCAATTTTTTTAAAACTGTGAGACCATTTAGTGTTGTGATGTGGTTATAACTTTGAGCATATGTGTGATTGATTACATTGTGAAGGAGATAAATGACATGGACAGTATTGCCTGTTGTAGTCTATGGCATTGACCTATAGTCAATTTTGATAAATCAGCGCCTTTAATTTTTCCCAACCCTAAGTACCTTTTAATGCAAAGTGGTCCTGATTATATAGTGAAAATAAATCTCTTTTGACCAGAATATAAACCCTAAGACTAGATTGTTAGCAGGTTTGTTTCTAAGCATTGAGTCATCTGAGTTGAAGTGTATTTTCTTTAACCCTGTAGCCCTTGTAGGATTCACATTTAATTATTTCCCCCCACATCAGCACATAGGTAATCATGTTTTGACATCAGCATATAAAGTTACACTGACAAAGAAATTACATAAATAATATTTGTTCCATTATTCCAGCCAAATGTTTATGGATGATTATAGTTTTGAAATTGAACTTTGACTAACACTTTTGTTCATGAGATGAGAAAGTGTGTGCTAATTAAGTTACACGTATGCTAATGACAGGGAAGGTCTGTTTGTTATGTGAGCTCTGTTGTTTTGAACTGATTTGTGAATGTTTAGCCAGGACTTGATGTACTGGGTACTAATTGGTTGGTCACCAGTTCAGCTGTGGTCATTGTGTTTGTTGTTTGTTTTATGTTGAGTACATTCATTGTTCATGATCTATCTATTCATGTGACAAGAACAACAAAATATCTATAGAACACATACATTTGACTTTGGTTGTTTTTTTTTTTTTTGTTGTTTTTTTTGTTTTTTTAGTGTTTGACTAGATGTCAGTATGACCTGTAGTTTGTCATACTTTTTTCATATTTTCATAGTTTCTGTTTTTTTTTTTAAATAATAATAATTCTAACTGTTGTTGATAAAATACAGATCCTACTATAACACAAATAGGCCTACATCAACAAAGAACTGAAAATAGTAGCATAAGTAATGAACACTGGTATACAAGCTAATTATGCTGTAGAAGTCATAGATTTCCAATTGTTGAGATATTCAAACCATTGGTATTTCTCATAATGTAAACATATTGTCCTTACTCCATACCAACATGGCTTTAGTAAATATAGATCATGTGAAACACAACTAATAGGACTGATTGATGATTTTTCAAAAGGTTTAGATAATAGTGAGCAAATAGATGCTATATTATTAGATTTTTCCAAGGCTTTTGACAAAGTTCACCACCATAGTTAGCTTAAAAAAATAAAATATTTTGTCATTGATGGTCCATTGCATCAATGCATTAAAGATTTTCTGATAGGGAGAGAACAAACTAATAATAAATAGCTCTAAATCAACACCGATAACAGTAAACTCAGGTGTACCTCAAGGAACAGTCTTAGGTCCACTACTATTTTTAATTTACATAAATGATTTACCAAATTGCATTAGTTTAGGAACAAGTCAGATTATTTGCGGACGATTGCATAATATAATAATAAGGCTTCTCTTCGAGTCCGAAGATTAGTGAGGAATACAGTATTTCCCGTGACAGCGCAGCCCCAGCTGTGACCTACATATTTTGCCAACACAAGATACAAAAATTTTACACAGAGAATTAGATGAATTACAGAAATGAGAATCAAATAGGAGCATGTCTTTCCAACCAGAAAAATGTCAGTTATTAAGAGTAACAAAAAAAACTACAAACAAATTAATTCCACTTATCTTATTCATGGCAAACCAGTAACACAGACTAAAAACGCAAAATAAAGTTGGTGTTATAATAAATGAAAAACTGTCATGGAATCCCCATATTGGTGAAACTATCAAAAAATCAAACAAAGCATTAGGGTTTATTAAAAGAAATTTCTATAATTTAGATCATTGGTTAATATGCATGACTGAATGCATAACGTCTGTATTATTAAAGATAAGATAAGAAGAAATAAAACTAAAATGTTATTTAACCTTGGTTAGGCCAATAATAGAATATGCATCCTCTGTTTGAGACCCCTCAACTCAAGAAAACATTAAGAAACTGGAACAGACACAAAATAGAGCAGTGAGATTCATAACAAATGCATATCCACATTTGACTAGAGTAACACCTTTAGTTAAATCACTAAATTTAGAAAGCCTTCAGGATAGGAGACTTTAAAGTAAAGTAGCAATTATACATAAAACACTGAACCATAATCTTCAAATACAAAAACAAAATTTAATAAATTACTCAGAAAGTCACAAAGATAAAGGCACATTCCTCATCCCATATGCTAGGGCAAATTTGTACAAATGCTCTTTCTTCCCTAGTGCTATTAGAGCATGGAATGGGTTGCCTGAGCTAGCCAGGAAAACTAGTGACTTGGCAGAATTTAGGTCATTGGTTAATTATGCATGACTAAATGCATGACGCGTGGGACGTAATCATCTTCTTTTCTTGAAGTAACGTCTGTATTTTATAAGATAAGAAGATACACTTTTGTTCGCTTGTAATAATATTAGACTTAGATACTATTGCTGCATTTAGTTTACTATTTAGTAAATATTCACACAAATATGTGTTGACTTCTATAATATATAAATTGATAATAAATCAACGATAGAATAAATTTTATTAGACCTACGTATATTGCTAGTTAACCTCACGACACCCAGATGTATATTGTCAATACATGGTACACGGGTTCTTGTGTAAGGGGAGGTAACAAACAAAATGCTTCGTTGGAAGAACAGTTGAGCTTAATTCGTAGAAAAAAAACAACGCATTTCGTTGTCATCAACTGACACTGAGCAGAAGATCCTCAAAGTCTCTTGATTATCATTTGATAATTTTCATTACTTTTACTTGTCTTTTGAATGACGAATTCTTATTATATCTCAACGCAAGGAAAATAACGTCTGAAACTTTCCAAAGTATTAATTGAAAGAGAAAAGAATAAAGGATTTTATTATTAATACTTTGGCCTACGTCAAGATAGTATGATCATTTTCATATAGTGTACTCCCAAACTATGATAAATGGTAGCTTTATTATGTACTAGCTTCTATCCGTGCTGCGATACGGTTAAAATACCTAGGCCTATGTTTATTTTGTCCGGAAAACTTTTAAAACCTTCAATAAAAAACAAAAAGCCCGCATTACAATGCTCTCCCAGCCCAAGCATTTTTTTCTGGTCCTTAAATTCTATAAGACCCCCTTTTTTTTTGTTTTTGTTTTGTTCTTTCATTCTGAAATCGAACGGCCCGCACCACCCCCCCCATAGAGTATACACAAACGCTTCTTA
This sequence comes from Biomphalaria glabrata, assembly GCF_947242115.1. Lineage (NCBI taxonomy): Eukaryota > Metazoa > Mollusca > Gastropoda > Planorbidae > Biomphalaria > Biomphalaria glabrata. Next base: position 5,283,699 of record NC_074728.1, read on the forward strand.
TACCTTTTAGCTGTAGCCTTCCCTTCCTCCTGTATTGTGTTGCCCCCCCTCCTATTTCAAAATGAAACTTACCCCAAAAACACACTTTTTTTTTTGGCCCTTGTATCATCTAACGGAACGTCTGGCCTGGTCGTGCGGTTTGTGCGCTGGACTGTCGTTCGGATTTATCGAGAGTTCAAACCCTGCCCGCTCCCATCCCCCGTCGTCCTGCGGGAGGTTTGGACTAGGAAGTAAACTATCTTCAACTCTGAAGGAACATCCGAAACACGTAAAACATTTTTACAAACACAGACACAAAACAATCCACAAACGTCTTAGGCCCTTGAATTCCAAAAGCGAATAGCCATAACGCATTTCTGGTTAGTTTCACCTGAATCTTTATTAGTATTATTATTATTATGCTAGAAACGAAAGAGTATTCATTCTCTGACGCTGCCAGGAAAGAAAAACAAAATTCATCGTAGTCCCTTTATGAGCTTCCACTGAGGAATTTTCTGGTGATGTGGCAGGTCTGCAGCAGTACCGCCCGCTGACAGGCAACGAGAATGTTCCTAGGATTGTTGAGGACTTTGAAGATATCTGTGAGGTCAGTTGTTATTATCCCCTCGGTTGATATAACAATGGGGTATATTGCTATTTTGGATAACTTCCATAAACGCTTAATCTCCAAGCCTAGGTTCCCATATTTTCTTTGTTGTTCTATTTCAGTTTTTCTTAAATTCTTCATATTATTATTATCCTTATTCTTATTATTGTGTTAGAAGCGAACTATTATTCATTATTATTATTCATTATTTAATAGAATGTTCTCATTCACAATCATGAACTTTTTGGCAGCATCCTACAACCCCCCCCCCCTTTTTTTTCGTCCCCTCAACGGAAAGGCCATTAATGCAAAGTTGTAAATAAAGTACACCCTTCTTTAAATCAGCCATCGCAAAACAAATGCCCACTCACTGCACACATTAGTGTTTGTGAATGAGCACATTGATACCATGATAGATAAATCAGTTTATCTTCACTATCTTTATCTTCTTATAGATTACATATACAGACGTTACTTCAACGAACAACAACAGCTTGTGTTGAAGCAGACCAGAGCCCTCCATGGGCTGTAGTGCCACTGGGATGAATGTATGGATGAATGGATGGACGTTACTTCAAAAAAGAAGATAATTAAGTCCTCTCACCTCCTCTCTCGAAAAATACTACTGAAAAAAAAAAAGTACATTAGATCTATATACTGAGACAGGTCGTAAAAATCTTTATTTGTGAAGAAGCGTCTGAAAATCCGAAAACAAAGAACAAAAAACTGGCAAACGATAAATAATGGCTGCAGTGATGATGAGATGTTTGCGTCAGAGAACTTGAAGTGACAGCTGACTGCTCGAAGCGACACGCATCATGAAACGAAGATGCAAAGAATTAAAAAAAAAATCTTTAAAGAAAAGAAAACAAAGCTTATCTAAGAGAAAGAATTTCGCACTTACAACTATATCTCGCAATACTGTATAAATTATTTCATTTATTCGATATCAAACTAAATAATCAATTAATTGACGAATTGTTTAAAAGAAAAGTATTACACAAGCTTCTTTCCCTTTGATTCTATTTTCCCCCAGTTACCCACAATCTCCAATTCAACTGACCTATACAAGATAGTGAAATGTTAAACTGTTTCCTTTATTCGAAATCAAACTAAATAATCAATTAATTGATGAATTGTTTATTTTTTTTTAAAAGTTGAATCATATTTTGTTAAGTAAATTTGATCCGACAACGGGTGGCTGTCTGGTCGTGTGGTTTGCGCGCTGGACTGTCGTGTGGACATATCGATGGTCCCGGGTTTTTCAACTCTGAAGGAACATCCGAAACATATAAAATTTACAAACAAACATTTACAAACATTGGTGTGGGAGGAATATCGTGTTCAATTATCTAAGGGGACGAAATCATGCATATTTATCCGAATCTGTTAGTAATGAAGGATTAATTTCCTTGTTGGTTTCCCATTTACAAATAATTAATTACAAAACTTGGTCCGAGAATGGGTGCGGGAAAATAACCTAGTCAGACAGACAAAATGAATTGATATAAGCTTTGTTTTTTCCTTAAAAAAAGCAGTACATCAGTTGTTTACAAGTAAACAAAAGGATTGTCCATTTTAGATGTTTCGGGTGTTCCTTCAGAATCAAAGATTATTACATCCTGGCCCAAACCTTCCGCAAGACGGCGGCGGATAGCGGGGAAAGCAAGTTTGGAAACCGGGACCATAGAGATGAAAGTTCAGATCGCATACCACAAGATCAGGCAATCATCCAAAGTCAAAACTTGATAACTGAATGAAAATAAAGAACTTAATACATGCACTGACAAAGGGAGGCTACCAATTTTTGAAGCAAAAGAAAAGTTTTATACAAGCTTCTTTACCTTTGATTCTATTTTTCACCACAATCTCCAATTCAACTGACCTATACAAGATAGTGAAATGTTAATTTTAACCGGAAGCGGAAAACACGATTTCGAAAGTAATTTTTTATCAACACTTTATAAATAAATTCATGTTTATCACATCCGTAACTGTGACAAATAATTACAAATATCTCGGATCTGCTTATCTTACCACGCAGTTGGATCAATACAGCATAAAGAATTAGAGATCTGGCTATTGTTTATTCTAATTAAGGAATGGGTTTTTAAAGAACTTTCTGTTTTTGGTGCTATAGACTAGTATAGAATCTCATTAATTGTGTTGAAATATGGCGGCGGATTACAGTTCTGAAGACGAAGAGAGACAGGGCTTAACTAGCTCATTCCGTACTCAGATGGGTTACGGAACGGCTCCTTCAACCGCGATAATAAAAAAGTCAGCACCAGTCACTCGAAAGTTTATATATAGAAAAGTCAACAGAACGGATACTTTGATGGGCATAGCGTTAAAATATGGAGTAACAGTAAGTCACTTATTCTAACTAAGACATGATAAATGATATTGATCAAATTCTTATCTTATTTACTTAGACTTAGAGTAGAGTAAGACTTAGCATAGCTAGAATCAAGTCTAGATCTACATTAGATATCTAGTTATCTAGATCCTAATTCCTAATTACTTATGTAAAGAAGTGTGTTATTTAAATTATGGTGGCCCGGCTTTTTCAGGTCAATAATTTGGCAGCTTATTAGTTTTATTAATAATACAAACATAATGACAACATAATGCCTTTAATTTCATCAATGATGAATACCTAATCATCAGGCTAATGGCTTGATTCCTTGAATCCATTATCCATTGTAATAAAAGTTTTATTATTATTAGAAAACTTCAAATTAGATGTAGAAATAATCTAGAATGTCTAGATCTATATTACTATATCTAATTTAAGTAATATCTAAAGTCTCTAAAGTTAGATCTAGGCTTGACCTCTTTAAGGGGCCCCTGCATTTTAACATTTGACATCATAACATGAGATAATAGTGTAATATTTAATGTAAAAACACATTTTGGAAACTATTTGGGTGCACAGGGAGGATTTTCAAACTCAGATATATTGTGAATTGAATACACTGATTCCTAGCATCCCTGGGTAATCTGGTTCCATTAAAAGATGGTTCCACCAAGGCACCACCTTGAGGCCATGGTAACTGGAGATCTTAGCAATTAGGGCACGGTCACCTGCTAAAACATAATGATAATAAAAAAAATGTTTAAGAATATATATTGTTGGGTTTTAGCTCCAGACTGTTAAATCCATCTCTATCATGTAGGTATATCACTTAATTCTCATACCAATTTAGAAGAGCTCCAAACTTTTTTATGAACAAAATAAACTCTTTTTTGAACAAATATATTATATACAGGCTTTCATTCTCAGATATACAAATAACAAAATACAAATTAAATCACAAGATTTAAAAATATATCTCAACTCTTTAAAAAGCTATTGATCTTAGCATTCAATATTCACATGTGGGTCCGTCTCAATCTTCCATTTCATCAGCATTTTGCTTTTTTTATACACCATACATTCCATCAATCATTTTAAAAATTACTTATAACCTAATACACACACACACACTCCATATATAACAAGTATTTTAAAATGTGTTCTTGACTGCTTGTGGATTTAGTAATTTTTTTTTCATGTATTTTATTTGGATGACTTTCTGGTTTTTATGTACGAAATTTGTAAGCATTGATGCACTGGGCATTATAGGGTTAGTGCACAATTGTAGTGGACATAATTATTTATTTGAATCATTTGAACTAGCTTAGATTTATAATTGTTGTCTGGTACTTTGACCGATGCTCTTCCGTTTTGTTGACTGGCTATTGGGATGAATTTGCTGGAGATCAAAACTTCATCATTTTCCACATACTATTTCTGCTGATGGTATCACAAATATGTAAGATAAAAAAGTAAATACACAGATCACTGTGCTGATCTTGGGATATTTCAGATCTCTGATTTTCAGCTTTTTCTTCGTTCTCCTGTTCTCAGCAAACATATCTTCACTATTGTTAACCTCTTCTTAAACAGTATATGTTATTTAAGTTATACAGTAGACACGATTGGCTGCTTGGTCAAGTGGTATGCAGTTTAGATGTTGTCAATGGCCCCTAGTTAAAACCTCAGCTGCTGTCATCTCCTGCTGTCCTACAGGAGATGTGAGCAAGGACATCATAATCTTCATATCGAAAAGAATGTACGAAACTTGTAAAACAAAAACATTACATTTTTTAAATGGGCATACGAGTTGTATACATTTTTTAAATATAGATTAGTCTAGCTTGCTCACTGTTCTAAAAGTAGTTTATAATAGTTTCTTCAGTATAACAAAAAAGTCATCAGATAATGTATGTAAATTGAAATTTATAATATACGTTTATTTAATATTTGTTGTTGACAAGCGCTGGTGACATGAATACAATTATAATGACAACTAACACAATCCATAACTCTCAATATTGAATTACCAAAAAATAAAATTAAACAGTGACTCATCTATAAATTTGAATTGTATATATCATGAAAATATGCACAACATGTTTTTGAAGGAAAATGTTGTTTTTATGCTCAATGATTTTTCAATTGTAATTTTTTAAAAAATGTTAATTAGTGTTAGAAGCTTCAAAGTAAAATTAAATAACTAGAGAAAGAAATAGCAACCTTGAAACATTTTCAATGATTCATTAGACCAATACTGTTTAATTGAGCACATAGGACAAGAGTATGGATATTTGGTTACTTAGAAAAATTTATTATCTTTACTGATATCTTAAGAGTGGCCTACGCTTATCTAGGCCAGTGAACCTCTTAAGTCAAGTCATATTGCAAAGCTAACAAGAAAGAAAATGGGAACTAACCCTGTGAAGATCTATATTGAAAGATGATAACTTGTAAAGCATTTATTTTCAAGGTCACTTGATATATTAATTATATAAGTCATTCTTTTATTGCCTGTTGTATTATAGTAGATTGTGAATAGGTTTAAGCTAATAACGACCCATTGAAGATTTTCTTTGTCATATTGTAGTACTTTGCATTAAACAGTAGGAGTTGATTTCTAAAGTTATGATTTTTTTTCTAGTTTTTTCAGACTGAGATGTCTTGTAGGTGTTTGTGAAAGAACCGGCTTTACTTAATTCATTTTTGTTTTGCTAGAGATGTTGAGAGAGGATTCTGGGTTTAAAAACCAAGTGCTCTTACACTCAACTCACCCATAATATTTTTCCACTTAATATTAGATAGAATTGTTGAACTTCACACCTAGATCTAGTGGTTTATTGTGTAGCATCAAATTAAGCTCATTTGTGTTAGTGGCAAATGGGTAACAACAGTGTCATGTGACCATCATATTAGCCAGCTGACTTTACTTTCCCTGTCTTTATGGCTCCTTCTGTCTCGGAAGACATTGGATGCGCCCAGATGAGTCACTGGCTTTGGTTTTGTCTTGAGACAGGGCAGAATCTGAGGTGACTGATCAAGCTAGTTCTGGAGCGGCAGAGTTTGCCACATTTCGTGCATCTATAGGCATCTGTCCTAGGGCTAGCTGACAGGGCAGCATTCTTTTTATTTCTCTTGACTGATGCAGCTTCGTTTCTTTTGCTCTCAGCAAAGTTCGTACCAGCACGTACAGTCTGTCTCCATGCTGCCTGGTCTCCCACATACTTTAGTCGATGCCCGTGGCTCTCATGCCATGCCACAGGTCAGTGATCAGGCCTTCGATGGCGATTGGTCTCGATTAGACTCAGGGAATCCCAAAAATGTTTAATTTAAAATCCCAGCATTCTGGCATTCACCTTAACCAGCTAAGTGCTTGACCACTTTGTCACTTGACCCTACATGCACAATGTTTATGATTTTAATTTAGTCTGTCTTGTATCTAGAGGCAACATCAAAACAATAAAAACATCTCACAGAATGTATAATAGTCTATGAATATTTGTTAATTTTTTTCTAACAGGACAATGACCTGCTTGACTCATGTGACACAATTTTTCAAGTGTCTCATCCTCCTCCTCCTCGTAATAAATCTAAATGTAATTCACGTCTATGTGAAATGTGGAGTATTCAGGGGGCGTAACTTCGGATCCCTTTAATTATTGATTGGGTTATCTCCTCTGTCATTTATGGCTTGTGTATTTGCAGAGTACTAAGAACGCATCTGTTGATTAATTATTTGTATGCTTACATGTAATTGCATTATAATAAAAAAACAACAACAAAACAACGAATAGCTCTTGCCATTTACGTCTTTTCTTTTCATCTTAGCCGGATTGACTTTGTATCGATACTTTTGTGGACACGTGGAGATAGTGTGGTATAGAGATATACACATTCTCTCTACAAATAGACTGTGAATCTGAATTTACACAATGGCACAATTCAGTTTTCTGCTGCCTCCCAGTTCTTCAGTGTCACCTCGGATAGACTGGAGATATTTTCTTTAGCCAACTTGTGAACACTGAATTTTCTATGGTGACAGGAAAATTAAAATAATTGATGCATTTCACTCAACATAAGCGAGTTTTTTTTTTTTTTTTTTTTTTTTACAACGCTTATATCAACTCATTCTGTCAGTCTGGCAAAAAAATTTGTACACATTTTTTCTCCCACACCCAATATCGGATTAAGCTGAACAAGTGAAGAAATCGTACTTGACTGATGTGGTAGTATAAGTTTAATTAGTCCCCTTGAGGACTTTCATGCAAACATTCACCAAGATACTCCCCTTTCTACCCCCCCCCCCCCCAACTGGTCCAGACAATTGATAGGATCATAGCGCATTGAGAAAGCTAAAAGCTAAAAAAAAAAATAATTGCATGGCTGATCCAAACTAATTGATACAATTACACTTTATCTAAGCTTTTTTTTTTTTAATTATTTTTTTAAATGTTTTTCTTGTTTTAATTTTTTAAAAATATTTAACTTTAAAATCGTGAGAATGGAGAAGAAAAAGGTGATCGACAACTCTGTTATCATTTATTCAATGATGATGATGATGATGATGATAGTTACGATGATCTGTGAAGGTTTTCGTGCGCTAACGTCTCTCCCTTTGTGTCACTTGTTGTCGTCCCTGACAGTTGAGCTGAATGTTTTGCCTTCAACACCCGTTTCATCTCATAGTAAATAGTTTCAGTTGACTTGTACACTGTGAAACACTTATTTAGTGATATTAGTTCGTACAGAGACGCACCATAGTGGACAGACTTTGAACGTGACATTTAGTGAAGTCACGACTGAGTTGGGTTAGAGATTATTTATGTTAATATAGTCTCAGTTAGTGTTAGGATTTCAGGGGATAACGTGATATCACAGACAAGAGACTCCACTGTGGCCTTTACCATATTAAACGTCATCTGAGTTTGTATAACGGTTTGGGCTTGTTATATGTGTAGGTCTTGTTACTTGTTAGCTTGTAAGCTTCGTTTTATATTTAACACCATTGACTGCCTCTTCTTGCGTAGATCCAAGGTTGCCTACACATAGATGATATTAGGCCTAACTAGGTTATGCAAACATTAGACAGAATTGGTTCACTTAAGTCCCAGATAATGAAATTAAAAAAGTGAGTTTTAATTAACAGAAATTACAGTTGTTTTTTTTCTAACCCGAGCGTATTATCAAGTCATTCCGTCTGTCTGTCTGGGGTGGAATGTTTTACACGTTATTTCTCCCACTTCCCGTTCTCGGATTAAATGGAAACTTTGCACATTATTCAATGTCGATTGTGCCTGGACCATAGTGCATCGAGCATGCCATAAGAACGAAAGCAGCGCTAAACAAATTTCATCCGAAATAAAGGTCAACGGTCAACCCAAATTACCAATATGATGACAAAATGACTAAGATAGGTAAGGAGTGCAGCATGTCACGTGGCTATGCAGTCCCAGCTGCGACCTACATATTTTGAGAGAGTACTCGTTTTTTTTTTGTTTTTTTTTTTCAAGAACTGTCACAAACATTACTGCCTTCAAAGCTGATTTCATTGGAGTTCACGAGTGCCGGAACCTGAGCATTATTAAGAGACATTTCAGAGATCTGGTAGAGCAGTAAAACGGGGCGGGGTAACCTGCGCAGACGTCACCGTGTTAACGTTTTTAAATATTTCTTGTCACTAGTGACGAGTTCAGTGACTTAATTGTCCTTTGGTTACTTATCGCTATTCTAACAAGAGGATTGTGGTGGAAGGCCGATGACATGTTGTTTAAATAGTTTTTTTTTTTTTTGGCAGGGGGCCCAATCACGTGATCAGAAAATAAGGGTGAAAGAGAGGTCACTGCCTCGAGCATAAATGCAAATTTCACAATGTTTTGTAATCGTTTTAGGGAGGGTAATGAGGGAGAGCTGAGGGGTGTATCACAGTCCTCTCAACCTTTTTTGTTGTTATTATTGTTGTCAACCGTCTTGAGACGTTTTCTGACATTTTCTGGTCTCATGGGAAGCTTCTATTTCTTTTTCTATTTTAGCTATTTCTACGCTTCCACTCATGTCTAGAACCATGCCACACGATCTTATGGAAAATTTCAAAATAATTAAATGTTTTCCTTTAAGTTGACTCTTTATGAAATAAAGTTACTTTCAGGAACTTTGACAATGCTGACATCGTGTGTTTTGTGTGTCATTCACCGTTGCAGCACCCATCAGCCTGTCTATCTGATAAAAAGTTGGAACATATTTTTTCTCCCATTTCCCCATTCTCGGATCAAGTTGAAACTTTGCACAATTATTCATTGTACCTGACAAGACATGAATCTTCATCAATCAATAAAAAAGAAAAAAAGTATTAATTATCGGTGATTAATTATTTTGTTTGATATCGAAATACGGGGAATAACTGCTAGTCAACGAGAGATGTTGTTTCTATGGATTTAATCCCCTTTTTACGTTTTGACACGTTTTTTTTAATCACTTCCCATTATCGGATCAAGTTTTACATAATTATTCATAGTCGATGAGAATACACACATCAATTCAAAAATTAACCAATTCGTTAATCAATTAGTACTAATTAATTAATTTTTGTTTTATGTGGCAGAAAGGGAGCTAAACCCGGCCATTTTCAGATAAATAGCAGTAATTAGTGGTTCTTCCCTTTATATAAGCTTTTTTTTTTTTTAAGTAATATTTTTTTAGGTAAATCTCCATATTTATCCTTACATTGTTGGTGTATTGTGTGTGTGTGAATAATTAAGTTTTGCGTTTTTGTGTGTGTGTCTGTATTGTTTTGTCTGCGATACGATTGGTTAAAAATTCAAATTGAATTCCCAAGGATAAAGCAGACGCTATTTGTTTTCCCGCTAACCGAGCGTAATCTTAATCATTTTGCTGAATACATCGAATTGTCAACGTTACAGCTAAACTGTTGGTGTTCAGAAGTATTCCTGGGCGTTGACTGTAACTAAAACAGAAAAGTATTCGTTGGGTGTGGGTTCGAAGTCCATTAAATTGCAAACGTTTGTATGCATGTATATACAAAGGATGTGGCATTATGTTAATAATAAATCAACTTAAAGCTATTTGTTATGCATTAAATGACGCCGTTGGCATGACCCCAAGTGCGGACCAGCCACGCCCACTTTTTTTTTATTCAAGGACATGTACGCATATGACCAGTTGGTTTAACTCAAACCTTCGCAATAAACATACATAAAACATTAATAACTCTGAACTCGTTTCCCACTGCTACAAAGATCTTTGGGTTGAAGGGACATGGTAGACTGGAAATAAATCTCTCTAGACAGTCGGCATTCTTCACAAAGTTTTCAGTCTGATCCTCTCAGCATCTCGTTAGTCATCGCCAGTTGATTGGAAAGTCTTGGACATGCCATGCGAGTGATTTATGTTTCGTCCCGGTCTTCCAGCGAGGACTTCACAACAAATAGGAATGTATTTCTCTCAAATTACTAACTTTATAGGGAAATATTTACTGTTTTATACTAGGGCTGAAACATAAATTTAGAACAAGAAAAAATACTTAAAAAAAACACAACAAAGATTATATTAAACATAGTTGTATCAATAAGTTTGGATCAGCCATATAGTTAAATTTGTAATAAATCTAGACTAACAATTAAAAAAAAAAGCATTTATAAAACAAAATGGGAGAATGACCTGATTTCGAACTCATTCCTCGAGCCGACATTGTAACCACTCCGCTATGAACATAGAAGATTGAATAGTTATGTATTCTTTCTATAGTCTCGTCGTATCATGTTTGTTTTCACTCAGACGATGACCTATAAAGGGGACTAGTTCAGCTCAAATCACAGCTTCAGCCAAGTACAGTTTCTTTCCTTTGTTCGAGATATCAATCAAAATAATTAATGACCAATAGCTAATTAACTAATTGTTTTATTATTATTACCATTATTGATTCCTGTGTTGTCAGGTAAAGGAAATAACTGTGCAAATGTTCACTTTGATCCCAGATTGGTTGTCGGAGATGGAACGTGAAAAAAACATTTTACCAGACAGAAGGAGTTTATATAAGCCTTGTAAAAAAGGTTTTTAAAAATTGATTTCCCGGTATATCATTGGTTAAGTTTTGCATGACCGTTGACGGTGAACATGCAGCAGGTAGAACTCAACATGACCTGGCGAAACGACCCCCAGCATACAGCACAATGCTCACATGACTTTGTAGCTTCATCAGGATGAGAAAGAATAAGATCCAGTAAAAAAATGTATTCTGGCCATATGGCAAAATAGTCATTAAGTTCTGTTTTTGTTTCGGTTTTGTAAATACATTTTCTGTACCTATCTTCTTTTACTTTTTTTTTTTGGCTTGGTTTGAAGATTAATTATGCATTTATCGAATTTTTAAAAATCAAAAAATGCAATTGTAATGTAAAATGTTTGTTACCAGAACAGAGATCCCTTCCAGAACAATAAATGGAATGTAGTTGCATGTGTGCAATAGGCACCTCCACACGACTGAAGACTATACTTTTATTTTCTAAATCTATTTTTAAAAATAAGATTCCAGAACTAAGCAAACTTGTTTTTTTTTACTAGCCGAGAAACAATCGATGGGTAAAAATACACAACACCGGGTGAAGTTTGTAAGTCGATATAGATCTAGGTCTTAGTGAACACCTCGTGATTCCGAGGGAGGGACACGTCAGGTCTTAGTCTGTCACATGATGGCTTAATGTCACTTTGTGACAGCTTTAAATCACATTATTTTATTTGTTACAGTTGTGTGTCATTTTGTCAGGTGACACTTGTATTTCTGTTTGAAATTGTCTAGAGATTAGCCGATTTTTTATTGTTGTCGCTGTCCTGTTACTATATCGGAATCTATTCTCTCTTGCATAACAAATATCGTCACTAAAGGTGTGCACTCTTCGGTATCTCTATTTGTTGTCACCTTCATGATCCTGTCCCATGTTTAGTGAAAGCGTGGTCGAGAGGCTAAGTGCGCTTGAACTTGGCTTGTCTTGGCTACCTAGAAGGGGGCTCGAGGTTCGACTCCCGACTCGGGCAGAGTTGCGTTTACTGAGCGCCTAAAGGCAGCACGGAAAACCAACTCCTAGATTAACCCCCCCTCCCCCCAACTGGTCCACAAATGAGATTGGACCAAAGCGCTCTGAGCATGCTATAAGCATGAAAGTAGCTATAATAATAATGTTTATTTCTTAAAGCACATACGCGTTATATAATATATATAAGACGTGGGCGATTTAGTTGAATACCACGGAAACTTACAATTTTTCTAAATTTTTCCCATTTCCTGTCTCTGAGAAGTTGTCGCGGGGAGGTAGAGCTGTCGGTCAAAGGCCAAGTGTGAGGCATTTTCCTTTTTTTAAATTTTTGCTTTCATGTACCGCTTTTGTGACAAACTCGTTGCTCAGAAGCGGAATCCTCGACATGGGGTCAGAAGCCACGGTATATATTTCTTTCGTTTGTACATATCAGAGTAGTATTAGTTCTGCTCCCGCATCTCTTGTTTCTACCTACAAAATGGTACAGGCATCTTTGCAAGGTAAACCTTACTAAAGCTTACTAGTAACAGTTATCAGTCAAGGTAGAACCCACAAGTAAGTGGAAAATTAAATCACTAACAGTTAGACGTTTTTAATTATTGCGGATTGAATTTTTCATGAGCCCTCTGTGCTTTTTAAAAAAGCTAATTATGTGGTCTACAATATCATGCCCCAGAAGACAGACCACCCTAAGTATTCAAAGACGACCGCCATTGTAGTGCGCCCACGATACTACTGAAAGTATAACCAACAAAATGCTGTTTTATATGAGGAAAACGAAAGTGTGCATATTAACCATATTTTCCTGTATACAATTCCCCTTTTATCCCGAGTACTTGTCTGCGCCCTAATGCCCTAACACTTAGAAATGTGTACCAATTGGTCAAAGTATTATTGTGTTATGAAATGCTAAGTTACTTTTTATGCCATGATGACCATGTGAACGCTAAAACTTATTTTTTTCTGGCGGACGTATTTTTGTTTCAGTTTTGTTACCTCGTGCGAGGCAAATTTCTTGAATGTTTTGTAAAAAAAACAACAACAGAAAAAAAAAAACAATAACATGAATAACTCTTTCTGAGTAAGGCGCCAAATTATATAAATAAATAAATAACTATACTTACTTAATCATTTTGACTCCCAGTGGAGCGTAAAGCCGCTTTCTCTGGGCAATACTCTTCATTTGGGTCCATGCCCACCCTGCCGTCTTTACTTCTTGTTCTGCTGATCTCTTCTATGTTAGCTTTCGTCACTCATCCCTTCCCCCCTGTGGGTTCCAGTCTAGAGCCTGTAGTGCAATATTTTCAGTTGCTTTTGAGACTGTTATGTCCAAGCCAACCTCCATTTGGCGTCTTTTGATTTCTTGCTGCATTCGTATTTGCTGGGTTGTTTTTCACAACTGTATTTGCTGGGTTGTTTTTCACAACTGTATTTGCTGGGTTGTTTTTCACAACTGTATTTGCTGGGTTGTTTTTCACAACTGTATTTGCTGGGTTGTTTTTCACAACTGTATTTGCTGGGTTGTTTTTCACAACTGTATTTGCTGGGTTGTTTTTCACAACTGTATTTGCTGGGTTGTTTTTCACAACTGTATTTGCTGGGTTGTTTTTCACAACTGTATTTGCTGGGTTGTTTTTCACAACTGTATTTGCTGGGTTGTTTTTCACAACTGTATTTGCTGGGTTGTTGTTCGCAGATAATTTATTGGCCATCTAACATCCATTCTATGTCGCAAGTTTCGCAAGTGTTTTTTTGTTTGTTTTGTTTTTGGCATGCCCGAAGCTTGTCAATATTGCTGTTTGTTACTCTGCGCCATATTTCGTGTCAACTTATATGCATTTTTTGTTATTATCAGTGGACATTGAACACAAGAAAAGCCTATTTCTCCCTCCCCTCTTGTCTTTTTGTATCAGAACTGGCACTATCTCAAGAAATGGCCTTCGTTATTAAAAATAGAAACCAGTCAGTGAACTTGGGGGGGGGGGGGGGGCACGTTGTTTGAACAAATAGATCTTATATACAGGAGAGCGACACAAGTACGTAACGATAGGCGAGTAGTGCTAAAATGGAAGGTCGAGATATACCGGCAATGATCGTCTGCTGAGAACAGGGTCGCACGTAGACGAAGTTAAATTATGAGGCTCCTGCGGTACAGGCGCGTAGGATGTCTTTTTGTTTTGGAGCAAAGCTTAGATTAGTTACATGTCGAAATAGAATTAGTGTATTAAATCAATTTCATGCACAGTATACATACAGTGAAGCTTTTTTAATTTATCTAATCTGATGTACAAAAATATAGTAATTGTTGAAGAACAGGATAATAGATCCACACTCTTTAGTACTACAGAATCAAAATTTTCAGCTCTTCTATTTGTCAATGTTATTTAGTTGACAATGAAGTTCAATTTAGCGACTCTGATCTAGTTAAGTTTATCGTGAACATCTCATATACGTTTTGGAATTTTTAGAAGTTAAATTGGATGACCCAAATGGGGTAGTTCCGAATCTCTTCTCAGTCACATGGGTGTGTTGTTTACATTAATGACCTCATTGATTTCATTGTAATTTAAACATGAAAATAGTCTAGATCTAGACATCTTTAAGTAATTCACTAATTTTTATGATTATATTTAGTAGGTCTACTAGATCTAGGCTAGCACTAAATCTAGATCTACATCTTATCATAGGAAGATATTGCCATGTATAAGACCACAGTCACGTGACTTTTTATAAAGTAGGTCAGAGATTCGGAACCACCTCATTGCAATGTATGCTGGGAAATGCTATTAAGGTGAAGAGCTTAAACTATTAAACATGAAGTTTGAATCTTATTGACTGACCCCGCTTATTGTATTGTCGTGTGTATATGCCTTCTCTAAAAATTAGCTTCTATAATTACTACTAGACAATAAAGAACCAGAACCCTCTATTGGAGAGACCCCTGCTTATTTCTAACCCTCTTGCGCTTCTTTGTAATTTGAAATGTACTTTCGTAATGTAATCATGTTTTTAATTGTTTATACAATTTAAACCACCTTGACCTTGACACTTATACTACCTGACATGATATTCCTCCTACTCCTCTTTTTTTTTTTTTTAATTTAACAAAATTGTACGGGTTGAAATTAATGTTATAATGCTAGCAGCATGGGCTGTAGCGTAAAAGCAAAAGCAGGTCACGGCTTAGCCGAAGACAAGGCGGGCGGCCCCCTCACCATGTCCACGCTAAGGTAGTGCCTTGCAGGAGAGTGACAAAGGATAACACTTATTACAGAGCTTTATATTAACTCACTCTGTCTGTCTGGTAAAAAGTTAGTACACACCCATTCTCGGATCAAGTTACAACTTTTGCTAAAATGATTAATTGGCATAGACAAGACATGAATCGATAAACACAGTTAAATAAACAAAATTAGCCAGAGAGTCAATTAATTACTGGTAATGAATTTATTTGTTTGAATCGAATTAAGGAAATAACGTGTACATCATTAAGAGATATAGTTGTAAGTGTGAAGTTATTTCCCTTATATATATATATATATATATATATATATATATATATATATATATATATATATATATATATATTTAAAGATTTTTTAATACCTGCTTGTTTTTAATCTTTTTTTTTTTTCGTATGCTCGTCAATATTTCAATGACATTTCCATTTTTAGCGGCCCCCGAAAGTGGAAAAGACACTATTAGTTTTGTGTGGAATGTCTGTGCGTCCGTCTGTCCGTCCGTCCCGTTTAGATCTCGTAATCTAGAAAAGATAGTGAAAATCCGACATCATGATATTTTAGACTATTCAACGGCTACTTTTTTCTTTTCTGAAAGCGAAAAATCTAATTTTTTAAATCACCTATGCAAGCAGTTTTTTTCATAAAAATACACCACTTTTACAACTATTCATTATTAATAGTAACAAACACGGGAGGCTCCTTAGTAGGGAAGATCACAATTTACCATATTTTTAACACATAAATGCAAACGGTTTTAGATTTTTTGTCAAAATTTTTTTAATTACATTTGTACTGCTTAGTTAAGTTATGTTATACTAACTACTACATTTACACACACACACACACAAAATGTTTACTTTTTTTAAAGAGAAAAAATCTATTTAGTATACATATAAGTTGGACATAATTTAAAATAACAATTGATAAGTAGTTTTTCATATTATCGCGTGAATTGCAGGATGGATTAGTATCAATAAAATACTAAACTAAAGGAATTTTTTTTTTACGGAAATGTTTCTCTCTTGAGGAATAAGAGATTGTCCCATTACAAAACAATTAGATATTCATTATAAGACATTAGTTAGGCTAGGTTCACATCCAACTTCACATTAACTTTCCTCTATCCTTTCGTCTGTAGACCGCTGGGGCACCACATAAGATCCGTCTACTTTCTTTCTCCATTCTTCTCTGTCATTTGTCTTTGATAGAATTTCATTCTGTTGTTCTTTCTGAAAATATTGAAACCTGCCCTTTTTTTTTTGTTGTGGATCACTTCAGGGGCCGATTTTGAGTTTGTGTCTCCACACAAACTGTCTTTGTAACCTTGATTTTTTTTTTCGTTCCTTTTATTTTAATGTATTAGTTTCAGTGTCGTAAGATCTCAACGATGAGATCTCTAAAACTGTTCACTCAATATTGCTTTCGGCGAGGGAAATCGGTCGAATTTTTGTTTTTGTAATCGCGTCACAACTTTAATAGACGATATTTTAATTCGCGTTACAACACCAGTGAAAAGTGAGGAAAAAAGTGTGTGTGTATGTGTGAGTGTGGGGGGGGGGATCTATTTTACTCATCTTTTTACCGCTTGCAGATCTGCAGTGATCAAACTCCATACAGACTGTTGTTATAATATCTATTATTTTTCGCCGCTTTTTTGTTTAACTCCATTCGTCTGGTTTAAAACATAGCGTTTAATCTTTTTGGGGCACGTCAAGAAACAGACGGATTCATACAACGACCACGTTGTAATTTAAAGTGAAATATGAGGGGGGAAAAACGAATTGCTATTTCATATGGTCGATGTCGAACACAGTGCTCTAAACATAATAGTGTTTTTTTAGCGCACTAAAATACAAGTGTATTTTAACAAATATTATATATATATATATATATATATATATATATATATATATATATATATATATATATATATATATATATATATAAGTTTACCATTAGCTCTATCTATACATACGAAAAACAAAAACTGCAGTAATAACTTTCCGGTGGTCATAAGGCACGCACAATGTCTCTGTAGGAAATGCAAGTCCTTCAGAGTAGAAATGTGAACGGCGAACATGCTCACCTCCAGCACGGCATGTAGTAATATCCAGGTATCTCATATCTAGACCCTTAACAGGCCCCCATTTAGGGATGTCATTGACGCGATCTTTGATCAACAAAAAGATAAAGCTAACAACAAAATTTTTTTTTTTGTGCTCGCTTGGTTAGAGGAGCAAGTCTAAATATAACGGAGTTCGTACACCTTGGATAATGGGAGAAAAAGTTCCACGAAAAATCGGGATAGAAATGACGTTAGTAAAAGCTAGTAGTTTAATAATGTAACCGATGTATGTGCGAGTTGTGACTTAATGTATTTTTACAGTGCCTAGACAATGATCCTTACATGCTTGGGTGTACTGTATGTTGTATTACAGATGCGAGCACGAACCAGAAGCATACATCGTCACAAAAAGGATCATTACATAATAACTAAGTTAAGTCGTGATGAATAGAATAGTGAACTTTATTTCAGAATGGGCCCCAGTTAAGTCAGTAACAAAATAGGATGTTATCCTGTCGAGAGCCTAGCAGTAACTGTCCGAAAATCTACACATCGATAATCTGTAACCCAATACCTAAAAATGGCGCCTTCTAGACTAAACTAAGTGCCTTAAAATAAACACACACAAAATTAATTAAACAAATGTCACTATTATTAATTAAACTATTGCCACTTTGAGCACTCTCCCCATTGTATTGTCTATGGCTTACATAGATTATAATTACATCAAAGTTGCAAAGTTCTATTTCATTGCTTTCCTGTCTACTCTGACACTGCTGACCAAAACATTTCAACAAAAGGCGCTGACCTACTTTCTTTGAAGTGGCCAATCATAGTTTGACCTAGTTCGATACATTTCGTTAAGGGACTGGACTATAAAACACTTAGCAAATTAATTGCAAAGAATGAAAACGACACAGAAAACCCGTTTGTCACAAAATGTTTTGTATCGTCAAGTCTTAAAACGCTAACCTGGTGTTTCTACACTTAATCGCGTATTTTTTTTTTAAGCCAAAGAAAGTCACCTTGAAAAAAAAAAAAAAATCGCCGCGCTTCACCACTCGTGTATAAAACCAAGGGAGAGAACGCTCGACGATTAAAACTCCAAGGACCAGACGATCAAGCGACGTGTTATGATTCTGTGTGATTATTATTATATTTGTGTGCTTTTTAAATATATATAGATGTAGATTTATATATTGTAGCATTAGATTTAAATTTTCGTATGAAATTTCCTAAGGATATTTGGTAGAAACTGGGATTTATTTACATTCGTGTTCATTCGAGTTCTACAATAAGTGATAGAAGAGGCTAACCTACATTCAAGTCTACTTAGATGTATTTAAAGATTTAGTTATAGTTTCATAATCGTCTTGGCTTTGAAGTCAGTTGATTCAGTAGAGGATAGATCTAGATCTAGTTGTGGAAAAAAAGCAAAACAACTTTTTTTTCAACGTATTAAAACATTTTTTTTAATCCCTAGTATATAGTAGTAAACTATTTTCCTGAAAGTTTCACTTTTGCACCCTATCAGTCCCGCCCCAGCTTCAACTGTTTATGAAGATAGGGCAGGCTATTCTTATGAGATTTTTTTTTTCGATGTTTACATTCGTGGATATATTGTAAGATAATTGTGAGAAGAAATTGCGCCTGTAGGTTTGAAAGTGTGTAAAGTTCATTTCGCTACTTAAAGCGATTTTTTTTTTCTCAACGATTTTACAGACACCCGTTTTCAAATCTCAACCTCTTTTTGTTAGAATTGTTCCGTCGCTGGTTTCGTTCTGAAGTTTTAGCTATGTGTGGAACAAATACTTAGCGAAATGTTGCCGACGTTGTGATATTGTGGTTTGTAATCGTTCTCTACTGTGTATAGTCTACACTGCATGTGAAATAGCAAATGTGCCTTTATAGTTGTGTCTTTCTGTGTATTTCATTAGGTTCTGGCCTGTGTATAATTGCTGATAACTTTTGAGTTTTCTGCTCGTGTTTGTTGACCGCCACTCTCCCCAAAAAAAGAAATTTACTATAGGATCTAATGAACATTCCCTCACTGTATTTGTAGCGTTGGTATACTATGTGCAGTAGCAAGTTTGCCTTTATATCTTAGTCTTTCTGGGTATCCCACTAGGTTCTCTTTTGTGTATTATTGCTTATAACTTTTGAGTCTTCTGCTCATGTTTGGTGACCACCACTCTCCCTAAAGAGAAGTTATTAATGGGACCAGAAGAAAATTCCCTCGTCTTATATGAATGGCACATTATACGAGATCAATACAGTTGTATAACTTTGTGCATAAATGAATCTTAAAAAAAATTTTTATGCAGTTTTCGCCCTTGCTTCTATTTCACCATTGGCTTCGCTGTGGTTCCAGTGAGAGTGACACTACGTGTTTGCGCAGAGCCTCTCTGACAGAGACTTGTCTCTTCAACCATAACACATATTGATAACACATCATGTTTGTGCTTTCTGTGTGAGTCGGACTTTCGACAAGATAAACCCGACAACACAACAGCGCGTGTCATTTGTATCATGACAGTTATCTTTGTGTGTGCTTATATCTGTGGCCCCCATACTTATCGAGATAACCTTCTTTACTGCTTATACCACTATTAGTTAGTTAGCAATAATATCGGTGATTTTTTTTTTGTTTTGTTAATGCGCTATAACCCACTAGCTAACTAGGCTTATTATTAGATATAAATAACTTGCCAAACTTGTAAGGGAGATAACCTATGGTTAGTTATTTAGGGCATGAGAAAACACGAGAACCCCATTGTACCGAATGATAATAATAATAGTATTAGTTACAAATACGGCTTGAATCTGAAGACAAAAGAAGAGTGCGGTATTGTAGTACGTGGCTACTCAGATCAAAGATGTGACCCACACATGTTTACCATATATAATGCGTTGCTAACAGTTCAAGGGCACTATTTTGTAATAGTATCTCATATCTTTAGCGGAGGCTGGGTGGATGATATTGCACCTAAGGCTGTCCCGAAAAGATGATATTTTAACTCTTTCTTTCCTAATCGACGATGCCAACGTTTATTTGACCCCAATTACACTAGATTGATTATTTAATTTATAAACTTTTATTTGTGTTGTTTTAAAATAGCATGCATTCCCATATAATTCGATGTATATTATTGAAGTTAAATCATAACGTGATAGTGAAATAGTATTGAGTAAAATGAATAATTCTATCGGAACGAGGAAAATAATTACGGAGAGAAAGAGTTAAACAGTTTTGAAGTCGAGTCTTCTGGCCCAGAATTGTTTATCGTTTACTGCTTCTGACACCCTTGTAAATGTAGTATTATTGTTCCAAATAGCACAAATAACAAAACGTATTGCTAAATGTAACCGGGTTGTAGAGACTTCACTCGTGATCGTCTATATGCCCTTGTTAATGTTTACCTCTAACACCCGGTACAAGCAACCAGAACTTAGTTAGCTACGAATTGATTCCTATACTAGCCAGTCCCCCACGCCAAAACCTTAATAGTTGAGATAACTGGGTCGCCTTCCCCTCCATGAAACGTTTATATTTGTTAGTAGTTCAGCAGAGAGTCACTCGTGTATACTTGAATGTGGAGTCTGTGGAGCTTGATGGAGAATGTGTATCACTGGTGCAATTGGTAGTGTCGGACTGGGATCACACTCTTTTTAAGTATTTTCAGTTGTGGGGCGAGAGGGTGACAACGAACTTAAAGTGCAACGCGTAGTAGAGTGATCAACAAGATAAAAACAGAATTGCCACTTTTTTTTTTATATATCACTGTAAATTAAATACGGGACATAGTCTACTAGATACATGCACTTTGGGCTTCGTGTGGTCTTTCAGCCTTATATCTGTCCTGAATACATTGAGATCTACTTTGTGGCTGGGCTTATGTGATTAGTTTCTTTTTTTTAAACTTTGGAAACAAAGAAACATAGATTGGGGAGGGGGGTAATGGCAAGAGAAAGCTAAATTCGTTTTATGTTCTTGCTAACATGTTGGGAGGTGGGGACGCGGTGGCCGAGTGGTTAAGTAATTGGCTTCCGAAACTTGGACCATGGGTTCGAATCTCGGTGAAGACAGTTTTAAAATTTAGGGATTTTAGGGCGGCCTCTGAGTCCACCCAACTCTGTTAGGGTTAGGGTACCTGACTTTAATTGGGGAAAGTAAAGGCGGTTGGACGTTATGCTGGGCCACATGACACCCGGCTCGTTAACAGTTGGCCAAAGAAACAGATGGCCTTAATTAACATCATCTGCCCTATAGATCGCAGGGTCCTCAAGGGGAAACTTTACTTCTTGTAAAAAGAGAATATACGTTTAAAAAAAAAGGCTAGGATTGTATTCACACAATTGTTTTGTAATACCTCGCCACATCTAAATAGTCTTTTTCAAATGTGGCCAAGGTTCCCATTCGTTTTAATCCGATCTAATCTATAGAATAAATTTCCCATCGTTCATACTCGCCTGAATATTTGTCCTTCCCCCTCTCTATGTATCCTCATGTTCATAATGTTCTGTTTAGCTCTGCCCCCTTAACATTTTGGTAGTTGCATTAAGATGTAAATTTAGGGTAACCTGACGTAATCCTTATCATGACTTGACTCCTGTTAAAACGCGTACTTATGGTAATTTTATCTACTATAATTATGATAGGTCTTGACAGTCTCATTCAAATCGGATGGAGTCTAGAGTTATACAATAAAACAAGAAAAAGATTTTTTAAAAATACTTTTAGCTTTCTCAATACACTATGATCCTATCGCTTGTTTGGACCATTTGGTAAGGGGTGGGGGGAGAAAGAAAGGGGTGTCTGGGTCATCACTTTTTAAATGCATTTAGTAAAAAAAAAAGTGATCGAGTGAATTTAAACTCATGGGCTAAAGTCTTCACAAGCCAAAACACTAACCACTATAGTTTTATAGCTATCTATTGTTAGTTTCAAACTTTTCTCTCTACAAAGTATAAAGGGGACTAATTCAACTCTTACCAATTTATCAGTCAAGTACAATTTCTTTCCCTAGTTCGAGATACCAAACAAAATAATTAATTATCAATAGTTTTTTTATAGAAAAATTGATTCTCTATTGTCAGGTAAAAGAAATAAGTGTGCCAAATTTCAGCTTGATCCGAGATTGAGTGTTGGAGAAATAACAGATACAAACTTTTTATCATATAACGCGATGATTCGCCATTTTGTAGGTATCAACACCCTGTAAACAATGCTTGCTATAAAAGAAAACGTAATATTGTTTCTAAGCGCACAAATGTGCCGAGCATGTGGTTATGCCCCATGTCCCATTGGACGTATTAGACTTTAAAAAGCTGCAGAAGACTGGGCTAAACTAGTCCACCTTGATCTAGTGCTTGTGTACCGGCGTTGAGTATTGTATGTCTGTGTAGACAGGTTCACCTTATGAAACCTTGTTTACTTTTGATAGTTGTTCTTGTTCGTTTTATAAATAGAAGAAATAGCGTATGTCCCATTTACCGTCAATGTTTTTTTGTTGTTTATTCACACATTGTAACACCACCGTAACACTATATGTAAACTTTGTTACAGAAATAGTTTAATCAGTGATGCCCAACCTGTGGCCCGCGTGCCGTGTGCGGCCCTTGGCGCAGCGCTCTTTAGCCCCTCGAAACTACCGTCCACAGTTCAGAATGAAGCCTTAGCTGGATAATTTTATGCCCTGATCCGTGTGTCTGAAATTGATTTGACCCCAGGCCCATAACTGTTTTGCACCTCTCGTTGAAATAGTTGAATGCTGGTGTCGCTTCCTTCCTTTCCGGATTTTCTGTGTAGGGTTTCAAAGTGTGGTGTACATATACGAAATGTATACATCCTATTCAGTTCAAGGAAGGGCCCGCTTACTATGAGCTCTAGAATATACATTGCACGGAATAAGCCTAGTCTAAATGTGCAAACAAAGCATGGGTACGGCATGTGACTATTGGGTGTATTTTGTGTGTGATGTCATTGAGGCGCTACAGCTAATTATTTAACGAATTCACGTCATTTTCTTTTTTTTTTTGCTATCATTTCCTAAGGAGTTGATCACTATGGCTCTGGAGTGGGTTTGTTTGTGTGTTTCCTAGATGATTATGAAGAAAGGGAGCATTAATTGTTAGACGGAGAAGAAAAAGAGCATTAATTATTATTTTTATAGAACGATGCAAGACAAGCGGCTCTGTCATAATCTATGTTAAGATCGAGAGACGACTCCAGGATGCCAGAGTGTAAAGACGTGTTTTTATAGTGGGTTAGATTTGTTTCAATATCAGTGTATTTCATTTCATCTCAAGTTGAATTCGTTTATATATAGTAATAAAAGCTATATTTAGTTTACTTCACAAACAAAGTTTATTCACGCAAAAGTTTGTTCAAGTTGTTTCAAGTTGTCATAAGTTAAAATAGAATACGCCTAGAGTGGTTTAGTTGTCTACCAGCAGTTTTGGTGCTCCACGACTGTCAACAACAGGCACTTGCTTGTTAGAGGCCGTAGAACAGCAAAAAGTCTTACAACTTTTTTTTTTTGTTCACACATTGTAACACCACCGTAACACTATATGTAAACTTTGTTACAGAAATAGTTTAATCAGTGATGCCCAACCTGCGGCCCGCGTGCGGCCCTTGGCGCAGCGCTCTTTAGCCCCTCGAAACTGTTGTCCACAGCCCAGGATGAAACCTTAGCTGATCGGTTCCATTGGGCTCTCCATTGAGCCCTTTCGAATTCATTATGCGTTGTGGGCAGGTCTCGCGGGGTCGGATATGGTCCGCGGTTTTGAGGTTGGGCACCACTGGCTTGGTCAGTGTTGAGAAGAAATTCTTAAAAGAAAGGGGAGAACACTGCAAAGTCATCCACGTGGATCTTTTGGTCTCATCACCGATCTTTCGATTGTATAGTCTGATGAAGGTGATGCGTTCTGGGAATGGTTTCATTGACTGGGCAGAACTGGGTATGTACATAACTGTTATGCGTTTCTGCTTATATATTCTCCTAATCTCTTAATTAAAAATCAGATCTATATTTTGTAACCTTTTGCACCATGTTATCTACGCTGTAGATCGATGTTATATTTGACTTATCGTTCGGGGTTTCAGATAACTCGTGTGTGTTTTGATGTTATTGTCTGATGTCGTCCCTTTGATATTCACGTCTACAACCTCCATACCGTTGTATCGATTTTATCATCTAGCAGATCCGTAGGCCTGTAACAAACGACAGCGTTTATTGCTATGCACGCGTAATATGCAAATTATATAAACATTCTCCATTATTAGGGGGCGCGGTGGCTGGGTTGTAAAGCGCCTGGCTTCCAAACCGGTGGACGACGAGTTCCAACCCGGGTGAAGACTGGGATTTTTACTTTCGGGATCTTAAGGTCCACCTGTTCTAATGGGTATCTGACATAAGTTGGGGAAAAGTAAAGGCGGTTGGTCGTTGCGCTGGCCACATGACCCCTCGTTAACCGTGGTTAATGAGTTTGTTTTGGTTTCCTTAATGGTGTCAGTGTCCAGGGACGGCTTAGGCATAGGCAAACTAGGCAGTCGCCCAGAGTCTCCGATTGATGTCGGCATCGCACAAAACTCAAATATTTAGAGTGAAAATTGCGATACTTGGGGAATTTCATAGATGATAGTTTGTTTGTTTGTAAAAATGGTTTACATGTTTTGGATGTTCCTTCAGATTGGAAGATAAAATACTTCCTAGTCCAAACCTGCCGCAGGTTTCAAATTAGCAGAGCTCTTTGGCCCTACATCTATCTCTCTCTTTCAAATCTCAAATTAGACTCTAGATCGTACAGGTAGGTTTATAATGAATTGCGTCCCTTTTTATCTGTCTTAATTTTATATTTTCAGTTTGCATCAATTTGTTATTTCATTAGTGGCCACCAAATTCACTTCGCCTAGGGCCTTCAATTACATAAGGAAGGCCCTGCAGTGTCTATGTGTTGTTGTTTTTTATTGTAGAAACAGCATTGACATCCAAGTCTAGATTTAAAAAAAAAAATCCTAATGTATGGTCAGACCAGACTTTTAAAAACGTGCTATTTGCATTGACACAACGCATGTCTTCATCATCACAATGGAATAAGGGAGACAACTTGCTAATACCTTCAAATTATAGTTTTTCTTGTGTGTTTTTTTTTGGTCTAGTCTGTTTGTCCTCATTCTGCCCCACCCTCCCCACTCTCCAGAGACAGAAGAGAGACAGTGATAGATAGAGAGTAGGAGATAAAAAGACTAGGCAGAGGTTATCGGGCCAGGAGCATATCTATGTTTCTACCGCATGGGACAATATTGTCATGACCGATATCATCTCAGCGATTTCCAAACTGTCTTGCGTCACGTCCCGTGTAGTAAAACCAACTGATGCAGTTTTAAATAGAACGCGGCCCGTACACATGTAGTCAAAAGGCTTTTGAAATCATGGCCCTAGGGCTTGAACCCGTCTGCTCTACTAAACTGATGTGCTATTTAGCAGCTCCAATGTTTTATTTAGTCAGTTTGCTGACGGGATTTCGTGGAGGATAGTTTGTTTGTTTGTAAAAAATGTTTTACATGTTTCGGATGTTCCTTCATTGTTAAGATAAAATTACTTCTTAGTCCAAACCTTCCGCGGGTCGACGGAGGGGATGGCAGGGTATGAACCCGGGACCATTGACAAGTCCGAACGACAGTCCAGCGCGCATAACGCTTAACAGGCAGCCAGAGACTCCGGCTTCTATAAACTAAGAGGTGTTTCTTTTTCATTCGTGAAAATATATAAACAATAAATCCACAACGTTTTCCCCTCTGGTGTGTGGCTTATCAGTTTACAATTTGAGAACTGCTGTGACGAAAGTCTAGGTGTTCTGCAAGAGTTGACACTTTGGTATAATTCCTACCGTTTTATTTGTCTTCTTGTGTGTGTGTGCGTATAGTAAGTGGATTTGTGTGTGTTTATGTTGGTTAGAAGTTAAACAGATAGAGAAAAAAAAAGTGGTTTTGAAAAAGGAGGGGGGGGGGGGCTGTCATCGGATTAAACAAACATCTATTCAAACTTGTCATTTGTGATAACTATTTGCACTCTGTAGGTATGTTGGTCCCTATTTGACTATCCAGAGTTGGAGGGTCCAGGTACGACATGAACCTGAAAACTCCATTCGAGTCACAAGTTTCTTGGTCGTTGGTTTCACATTTCAATAGTTTGAGGGTTTATGACTTTCAATACTAAGTTCCACCATTTTGTAGGTATCAAACCTTGTAAAAAAATAAAAGGTTTGCTATAAATGATTACTTTCAACATTGTTTCTAGTCTACATTTAGCAGCGTTTACATCCACAAGACCTTCATGTACAAGTATTTCTTCTTCTTCTTCATTGCCATTATTATGTTGGAGATTTCAGATGACTAGACCAACATATTAGATGAACTGTGCAGTGGTTTCCAAAGCAGGGAGCTCTCCATATAGTTTTCTTACTAAAGGGGTGTTTTGGGCCTGTGTCTTGTTTGGGCCTCTTGGTAACGAATTTCATGACCATGTACATGTGTGAGGAAACCTGAACAGTAGACCCTATTGTAATTCACTGGCACTGAAGTTTTGAAATGTTACCATACAGCCTATTTAAAAATGCAATATTATATTTGATAAAGAATGTAACATAGAGTGATATAAGGAAATGTGCCATTCTTATTCTTCTTCATCGTTCTCATTATTATGTTGGAGCGTTCAGATGAGGAGACCGATATATGAGATGAACTGCGCAGTGGTTTCCAAATCATGGAGCTCTCCATATAGTTTTCTTTACATATGGGTGTTTTGGAAGTGTCTTGTTCGGGCCTCTTGATAAAGAATGCAGTTTTTAGGGACATGATCAGCATTCTCTGGTGACACTCCACATGGGCAGATTTTGCTAGTTCCAATTTTTAGCTTCCGGAACATATTTTTGTCTCATTCTGTTGTGTCCGGTCCTGAGTTGAAAGATCAGACGTTGATCATGTCGGGATAGCTTATAATATGTATCATCTTTCTTGTGATTCGGATGAGAGCTTGTCCATTTCTCATTTATTCTATTCACTATTAGTGTCTTCATTTCATCTAGATTGAGTGCAATGTTTAATTGTGAGTTGTTCTCCCACACTTTGTGAGTGTGTCAGCCTTCTCATTTCCTTCTAGTTCCATACGTGCTGCTAACCATTGAATAGGCCTACAAGTATCTCAAACACAGTACTTTTTGTGTAGAGAGTTTGACGTTGTTAGTACTACAGTGTAATATATTCGAAATATTTTTTTTACTTACAATTTGAATCAAAGTTTGATACAAATTAGATTTTTTAGAAAAAAAAAGTCAAATCTATTCAATGTCAATGGCTGCCCGGTCTGTGGTATGCGCTCTGGACTGTGGTCTGGAATGTTCGAACCCTGCCGCCGCCCTCCTTCCTGCTGAAGTTTTGGCCTAGAAGTCATTGTCCTCAATTAGTATTGACATCCGAAACATGTAGACTAGTAATTAAATTCCCACAAAAAAAAAAAAATCCCGCAGGTTATCATGACTATTTGTGGATTTGGTGTCCGCGGTCACATGTCGGCTCCCAAACCATCAATTAAGAATCAAGTACATGCGTTTTTTTTTTCGACGTTATTTGTGTGTGTGTGTGTGTGTGTAAAGGAGTGAAGGAGGATGAAATCCCACAATTCTTAAATGTTGATTTAGTTACCCTAATTGGAAAAGGTCCGAGGGTCACTCGCACCTGACATTGGTTGGGGAAAGTAATGGCGGTTGGTTGTTGTGCTGGCCACTTAGCACATACGTTAACCTTGGGTCCAAGAAGCAGGTGACCTTTACGTCGTCATCTGCCCTTGCATTTGCAAGGTCTAAAAGGGGTACATATTTTTTTAAGAGTCTGCAGGTTTGGATATATAGTAACTCTTCTTTCGTGACGCCTCAAGAATCTTCTCTTAGATTTGTGTGTTTGGTTTTTGTCTTTTTTTTTTGTTTTTTCAGAAGCTGCTAAGGACTAGACTAGATAAAAACATATTCTTAGAAGGCACTTTTTGGCAAAAGGAAATGGTCGGCTACGAAGTTATTTGGACCTTCGCCGTCATTCTGATCTTGTATATTTGATCTTAGATTTTAGGAAACGTCTAGAGCTGGAATGTTTTTTTAAAGTGGTTTGCGATTTTCATCTCATCGACCAGGGAGCATCTGTGGCTGTCAAGGAGGGTTAATTGTGTCATCCTGACGTCAGTACCCCCCACCCCTCTTTTTCCTTGTTAAGCATTTCGTTCAATGGTTTGACAAGCTTGACCTAGTCAAAACTATGTTCAACCTGAGATTTCGCTATTGACGTCACCGGACCCCCCCCCCCCCCCCGTTTCCCTCCATCTCGATCTCTATGTCTTTAAAAAGTTTGCGTTGGTTCAGTTCCATACTTACTGTCACGCTTCAGTCGATGCCCCTCAACTGGAAAAGCGTCCCACGTGGATCTCTTTTAATTATTTGTTTTCTTGTACATGTCATGTCACGTGACACAGTTTGAATACAGTGCGTGTGTGGGCGGTGTCCACCTTTCCTCCTCGCGAGCAACTGTCACTAGGACCTGGGTCGTAATTTAAAGGGACTTTCTCGTTTTGCGGTGACACTATCGTTAGGTTGTAACCCCAGACATCTTGTCTTCTAAATTACAGACGTTACCGGTAGTTGAAAAAAAAAAGATAATTACGACCTACGCCTAACCATGTGTCAAGACATCGACTTAAATTCTGCTAAGTTGTTGGCTTTTCTTGCTGACTCATGCAACCCGTTCCATGCTCAAATTGCACAAGGGAAGAATGAGCTATTGTAGGAATTTGACCTATCCAATGGAATAAGGCCTGTACCTCTGTGTCTGACCAATCTTTAGTCCAACTAAACCGTTGTAAGCGTATCGTTATATCACTACTGAACCTGAATACAATTTGGACAAACTTGTTTTGAAATAAAAAATGAAGTTAACTTTCATTGACTCGGCGGCGTTCCTTTACAATGGAGATGTACGTAGAAACACGCGTGTAGTATATTAATATGTTAAACAATTTCAACTTTAAAAGCTACAATAAACACACGTCTCTGTGTCTCTCAGACTTCAAGTCTAACGTCAACTCACTTTCATCATCCGTTCACTCCCTGTGTATGTACCGACTCGTGCTTACATCAGAGTCAATTCAGCCAATCCGAACACATTGTAACAATTCTAGATTTGTATATGACAAGCATCTGATAACATAGGTCTTTATGTATTTGATTAATATGTGAAAGCTATTAGCAGTGTATGCAATAAATCATAAGGCAAGATCGGTAGTTTGAAATATTATTATATAACAAGTGGAATATAAAAATACTTAAAAAATAGCAACAAAAGCTTATCTATGGGGAAGAACACGAGGAAGTAGACTTATACAACTAAATATGTCAAGAATGTAGAGGTTCTGTCCCTTTTACGATATAAAAAAATACCAATAATTAATTGATTGGTTATTTTTTAAATTCATTCATTCAAGATTCAACTTGATCCGAACATTGGCGTGGGAGAAATAACGTGTACAATAATCTAAGGGGACAAAACCCCAAATACCTTGCTGAATCTCCGAAGAATTATTTTCCATTGTCTGTATCAAATGAATTAATTACCAGTAATTTATTGACCCATCGGTTAATTTTTCCACTGATTCATGTATTGTCTTCGCCAATGAATAATTTTGCAAAATTTAAAACTTGATTCAAGAATGGGTGTGGGAGAAATAACGCGTTCAAAAACCTTTTACTGGCCAGACTGACTTGATATAACTTTGTAATAAAGGTAACTAAATACGATTTCTGTCCAGTGACCTTTCTAGTTGCTATTGTATTTCGTTAGCAATCTTATAAGTTAAAAAGAAAGAAAAAAAAAGTTTAGCGGAAATTACTTATGAAACAATATTGTTATTGAAAAGATCACGTAAAGTCGGTGAAATCTGTTGCTTGTATCAGGTTTAATTTGCAGTAATTTTTAGTCGCGGTAAAAAATACTTATTATTGTCTGCCCTGTAGATAAACGAGCTGTCATGGTTTTTAATAATTTATCTAGAATCAAGCGAAAACAAAAGGAGCAAAAGAACGAAGCAAAACATGGAGAGGGAAAAAAATACATTAATTATCCTGACACATATACTTCTGTCCACTGCGTGTTGTCGTCTGCTGTGCTCAGGGCACGTGGCTAGATATAAATTGTTACTAAGTATAGACACGGGGCGTAAAGACAGACATGTGTAGAGAATGGCCTTTTTGGTTACCGTGGTCTATTGTTTATCTCTAGTTGAAAACACACACCAGTGTGCCAACGTGGCTATTTATCAATGACTGAGCTAAGGGGTTGAGCTAAGAGTCGTTGATGGAATGTGCTGGTGGGCGATTCTTGGGTCTTCAAACACGCTCGGATAAACTTTGTTTTCTTCTGTTGATATTTATAATGAATGCCCCGTTTCTTGCTTTATCGAGTTACGTGGTGTAGGGTATAAATGGACGCTTTAATTCATTTCGATCTTCACCTATACTTTAACACTGTTTATTTACTCTTGCTTTCTTTTTAGTGACGTCATATAAGAGTTCAAGCTGTATTATTAGTGTAATTACGTAATTCTTAACTTATACTGTTTTGGATTACTGGCTTATAGACAGAATACGCTGGACTTATAAATCTAAGGACTGTAATATTATATGTTATGGCAAATGTAAACAAACTCAATAGTGAAAAGTTTTGTTTTCTTTTAAAGTAGTAAATCATTGTTTATAAACGTCGTATCTTTTAAAGACTCAAATAGATATAATACGATTCTTCTTAAAAGGGCTACCATTACCGTGGTGTAGACAATGTTGGCAAAGGTGCCGTTGGTTCAAATCCTTCTTGCGATGCATTTATTTGTATTCAAAATAAATGTCATTGTTGGCGTATCTTTGTGTATGCAGTGCAGACTTTCGTTAGAGCCGAGAGGCGCTTTACTCATAGGAGGTTTTGGTTTTCTGTTGTTTTTTTTTCTTCTTTTGAATTCATTAGGTTCACTGCAAATTCAGTTCATACGTTTCAGCATTTAGATCAGCAGCTAGATCGGTTTCAGTTGGCAGCTGGATCGGTTTCAGTCAGCAGCTAGATCGGTTTCAGTTAGCAGCTAGATAGGTTTCAGTCAGCAGCTAGATCGGTTTCAGTTAGCAGCTAGATAGGTTTCAGTCAGCAGCTAGATCGGTTTCAGTTAGCAGCTAGATAGGTTTCAGTCAGCAGCTAGATCGGTTTCAGTTAGCAGCTAGATAGGTTTCAGTTAGCAGCTAGATAGGTTTCAGTCAGCAGCTAGATAGGTTTCAGTTAGCAGCTAGATAGGTTTCAGTCAGCAGCTAGATCGGTTTCAGTTAGCAGCTAGATAGGTTTCAGTTAGCAGCTAGATAGGTTTTAGTTAGCAGCTAGATAGGTTTTAGTTAGCAGCTAGATAGGTTTCAGTTCTGTTAATCCGTATCAACGATTTCTCGTTTACACATAGTTAGACTTGGGCTATTTATAAACGTCGTTACGATCAGCTGACGCGTTCACTTCATCACGTGAAGTGCACTACAGTAATAATAATCGTATTCACTCCAAATCGCCATGGCGTAATGTTTCCAACTTTGCTGGTACTCTGGGTCAATAAAAAAAACAACAAAAGTCTGCATCTAACTCTAGACTCTCTTGCGTTCTTCCAGTGGCGTTGGACATTCAGTTGTACTCTCAACTTATAGGAAATGTGAACAATGTACATTGGGATGCGATACCCAGTTTTTTTAATGCCTTGTAACATTTCCTTCAGCGGGAATGTATTTTTGTTCCTGCGTCCCCTCCCCACTAATCTCTTCTTTAAAGCCACTTATTAAAATGCATTTCGGTGCCATTTTTTTTTCATGTATACAAGTTCTAATAGAAACGAAAATAGGATATCATAATATATGTCGTTGTAGTGTAGTGTAGATGTTAGTCTAATTAGGCGTATCGGTTGATGTTTTTTTGTGCTCTTTCGTATAGGAAAATCTGAGACACTGAGTCTTAGTAAATGATTAAACAATTTTTGAAACACTTTGAGGTTGATCTGGTGATCTACGTGTTTTCATTGTATGGATTATTAGACTGTTGATTCTGGATGACAAAGTGGTCCGTTATGTGGTGAAACGTGTTCATTCATAATATTAATCAACATTTTACACTGGGATTAACAACCACCCTGAGGCCGTGTGTAGATTTGTGAGCCAATGGCAGGACAGATGGAGAAACGGTACATCAGTCATAAGTTGTCTCGTGTTGACAATCTCGTCAGTTTAGCCTTGAAGTATGGCGTGCCAGTAAGTTGTAGATATATATATATATCTAGAGATTATTTTTATTTTGGGCTACAGATATGTTTTAATAACTCAGTAAAAAAAAAAAAACAACACTTGCAATTTTACGGAAATTAACTTAACGAAAGTCACGCGGGGAAATGCTTTGGATGTAAGTATCAAAGATGTATGGCTGAGAGGTACAGCGCTTAGGAACCGGGTTTGAATCCTGGTGAAGACTTAGATTTTTAATTTCGGGATCTTTGAGCGCCTTTAATGGGTACCTAACATTAGTTGGGTAAAAGTAAAGGTGGTTGATCGTTGTGCTGGTCACATAACACCCTCGTTAACCGTAGGCCACAGAAACAGATGACCTTTACATCATCTGCCTTATAGACCACAACCATAAGGTCCGAAAGGGGAAATTTACTTTACTATTGTTGAGTACAGTACCAGTATTTGTTTTTTTCAGAGATTTTATGAAGATATATGAAGAAAAAAAAAGGAACTAGACTGTAGATGGCCAAAATAAAAGAAAGTTTCGAATAGAAAGGAAAAACATTTTACCAGCCTCAATTTCTCCCCTCTGAAAAAAATTCTGTCTACGCCCATTTAAAGATCTACTAGAGTGGAAGTTTGGTGATATAGATCCAGACATGGAGAAAGTTCCTTCAGAAATGAAAGCTTATTGTGACATAATTCAAACCTTCTGCAGGACAGGGTGGACGCGGGCAGTGCTAGAACTTGAGACTAGATTGACGACAGTCCAAAGCGCATAGCAACACAACCAGGCAGAACGTGTTTTCTGTATCTTTCGGATCCAGTTCAAGAGCGTTCTATCATAACACAAATAATGCAAACACATTAATACCTTTATTTTGTCACAAACCACATTCTTTCTGACATTTGATAGCATTTTCAATAAGTCACAACATATCTCTAAGCTTGAAACGTTTTTTTGCGAACCCATCGTCATTAAAAGTTTACAAATTAAACTTCTTTCAAGTGTTGTTTATTTAACTCTTTCTCTCTGTCACTGGGTTATTTTATATAGTATTGAATGTGGCTGTGGTTATCAATGTAGGCGTGGTGGTGACATTGGGTTCTTGTTACAAATCACTGAATAATGAAATGACGCTGGGTGTAGCAGATACAATAAGTTTAATATAACACCACATAGTGAATACACCATACAATTCGACCCAGGAATGGTCAGTATTAATCCAACAGTAATATACGAATATCACAACTTAGTACTTATTCTATAACCAACTACTTTAAACATCTAACTCTACTGCTTATATCTTAAGTGACTCAATACAAGTGCTTGCTACAAGATCTCTATGTGGACTGACTGCCTTTAACTCTCTGGTTCACCTAAGGTCAAAAGTGTTCACCTTAGTGCAACATGGGTTGTGAATAAGATTCACAATATGGAATTAACATACACAATACAGAATTAGGGTTTCTACTCTATGGCACCAACTTTGAGGTGGTGACATTACCTATCACCCCCCTTTTGAAAAAAATTTTGAAGAAATTTTTTTCAGCTTGACGACATAATTATCATAAGTAGGATCAATTGGAATTCTTGGGGTCTATGAAATGTTCAATTGCTGAGTTCAAATAGAACTACAAACTTGAAATAAAATATATAATATGACAGTGTTACACAAAATATTTGCTGAATCAAAAAAATTCATACAAGGGCAAAATTCTCTAATTCATCATATTCTTGTAAGGCAATTCAAATAATTCTCTGAGTCAAATGCTTAACATCCCAAATAATTCTTTACATGTAGTTCTAATATATACATCAATATTCAAATGTGTTCAATATTTACAAGTCTTTTTCATAATAATATGTGCAAAGTGTGACAAAAATTTCAATGACAATCTCCTATGTCACAATGTGAAAAATTAATACAAGTTTTTATTCACAATATCTATTTATAAAAAAATCTTTGACACTATAGAAATGTTAGAAGTCTGGTTTTTGACACCAATAATACAATATGTATAAATCATGTAGAAAATGTTACAAGTAAGTCTCAATATGTAAGTGATAAGTATAGAAAAATTCAAAATATGTGTCAAAATTCAAGATCAAATTGATTAATGATCATTGTTACAAATTCAATGTATCTGTTTACTTCAATATGAGGTTTGATATCTCCATAAAAAATTGTTGTGCATTAATATTACACAAGTAAATATGTATAATTCAAGTATCAAAATATTGTTTGCTCAAAAGTATGATCATCAAATCAAAGTAATAAGTATCCTTCATAGTTCTTGTTGCATGCACCTTATGTTTCAATTAAGTATTTTTCCATATGACAGTTCAAATAATTTGTAGCTAGTAATGGCAAAAGTTTAATGTTACATTGTTTATCAAATAATTATTGTGTACAAATTTCAAAAAACTCTTTTGTCAAAAAAAATTTTACTGAGAAAATGTGTCAGTTGTGATACAATCTTTGAGTTTACATTAATTTGTTCAAGCATATATATACAAGCATAACATCCTACTAGTTTAGTTGTATTCATTTTAATCTGTTATGAAAAAATGTGTAAGTCCAATTTAAAAGAATAATATCAAGTGTCTCTTTCAGCACTTGAAATATCAAAAAGTTTGTACAACAATCTTCTTGTTTACATCAATACAAAAATTATAGTCCATAAGAATAGTTTGACAAAAATGTTTTCAAAAAAATACAAGTGTATGTCAATATTTGATTACACTAATTGACATTAAATAAATAAGTTACATTATGAATCAATCTCCTTTTTTCAATAGTATTGAAAAATGTGACTAAGTTATATAATTGTGATAAATGACATAGTAAAAAAATTCCTATCTTGTTTACAATAGCTGTAGAAAAAAATTTTGTCCAAGTTGTTCTCAATACAATGAGAAAAAATAATGTTTACATTGTATGGAAAAAATTAAGCTAGGTACTGAATAAGTTGGGAAAAAATTCAATATTTGTTTACATTGTTGAGTACAAAAATGTTATTCTTGTTGACAAAAGAATGTGAAAAAAATGTTGGTTACAATGTAGTAATCAAATTCCAAAGTTTGTTTACAAATAGAGTTTAAAAAAAATGAAGTCTTAGTTCTAGTTCAATGTTTACAAATAGTACTCAATGTTTACAAAATAATGCTCAATGTTCACAAAATGACATCATAGCTGGTTGTAAAAATAATTTTTTACTTTAAGGTGTGAATCTTAAATCTTTGACATTTAGCAATACAAGTTTTGACTAACATGACATAGATCATTATCTAAGTCATTCTGATTATCTTGAATATATCTGGACATAAAATCAGCAATAACATTATCTTTCCCTTTTATTTGTTTTATTTCAAAATGGAAATCAGCTAGGATCATGGTCCATCTTGTAATTCTACTATTAGTATTTGCTTTAACATTTAGAGTGGTTAATGGTTTATGATCTGTAAATATTAGGAAAAATCTGCCTAACAGATGTCTTTTTAGTCGCAGTGTACACCACACTATGGCTAAACATTCTTTTTCTATGGTGCTGTATCTTGTTTCTGCCCTGGATAATCTTCTACTAAGATATTCTATGGGGACCAGATTATTCTTATCATCTCTCTGCATAAGACATGCTCCTATGGCAGTGTCAGATGCGTCTGTGTATAATTCAAATACTTTATCTTTACTGGGTATATGTAATCTCTTATCATCATTAAATATTTCTTTGAGTTTATCTACTGCTTCTCTACATTCTTTAGAAGCTGCAATTATTTTCTTATATGTGTCCTTGTTGCTGTTCTTTACTTTTAATAAGTCATAAAGAGGAGATATTAATTGTGTATAGTTACTAATAAATTTCTTGTAAAAATTAAATAATCCTATAATGGCTTGAATGTCTTTTTTAGTTTCTGGTGGTTTAACTTGCATTATTTTATTTAGGTTGCTTCTAGTAGGCCTTATTTGTTTGTTTCCTATTTCATAGCCTAAAAATTCTATTTTAGTTTTCCCTATATGTAGTTTATCAGGGGCTATAGTCAACTTGTTCTCCCTCAGCCTATTTAATACTTGTTTGAGAGTTTTAATGTGATTTTCCCAAGTTTTTGAAAATATGCAGATATCATCCACGTAGAAAACTACATCTTCTATTCCCTCCAGCAACTTGGCCATACATTTTTGGAATGTTGCCGTACTGTTCACCAAGCCAAATGGCATCACATTCCATTGGTACACTCCTACTAGACCTGGCAAATTGCAGCTGAACGCGGCAAACTTTTTGGATCTCTCCTCCATCTCTATTTGCCAGAACCCACGGTTCAAATCACAAGTGGTAAATATTTCTGAGCTTCCTATTTTTTCTATCAACTGTTCTGGTAGAGGTAGTGGTTCTGCATCAATCACTGTTTTGCTATTCAATTCTCTAAAATCACAGCACACACGTAGAGTGTTATCTTTCTTTTTGACTATTACTATTGGGGACACATATTCACTTTGTTCATCTACCCTTCTGATTGTTCCATCCTTCAGTAACTTATTTAATTCTTCTTTAACTTTGTCACAGTATGCTGTTGGTATTGTATAGTTTTTTTTCTTTATTGCAGAATAGTCTTTCAATCTGATTTTATGCTGAATTATGCTTGTCCTCCCTAGTTGATTTGTAATCACATCCTTGTACTCTCTCAATACATTTTCTACTTGCTCTTCATTTGCTGCTGGTGTTTCAATATGTTGTGATACAGCACAGGCATGAAGAAAAAAATTTAGTTCGCTATCTGTCTCATCTTCAAATATCTCACATTCTTCCGCATCATTGCTTTGTACTACCATAGCATGTTCTCTTCTGGGGCTACCTTTCAGTTTGTTGACATGTAATTTCCTCACTATTCCATTCATCTCAACTTCATATGTTACGTTTCCTACTTTCTTTTCAATAGTATATGGACCATCATAAAATTCTTCCTCATCTCGCATTTTTACGTAAACTGTATCTCCTTCTTCAAATTCTCTTAACACTCTATTTTTGTTTTTAATGTCTCTGTGTTTCTTTGTGCTTCTTTTAATATTCTCTTGTGCCGTTTTGACCGCATATGTTAACTGATTTTTGTTCTTCACTATAAGTGGGAAATCTTCTTCTTTAATCTCAAGCATGTTTTGTTTCCATAAATGTAATGGTCCTCTCATTTTTCTGTTATGTACTAATTCATATGGAGAGAAACCTGTTGATTCGTTCTTGGCTTCACGGTACGCAAACAATATATATGGTAGCATCTCATCCCAGTTGTTTGGGTTTTCCATACATACTTTGTCCAACATAATCTTCATAGATTTATTCCAACGTTCTACAATACTGTTCGCCTGTGCATGGTACACTGTACTAAAGACTTGATTGACTTCTGTTAACTTTGTGAATGCAGCTGTTAGGGCCGCTTTAAACTGAGTTCCGTTATCACTGACAATGGTTCTAGGAAAGCCTATCATGGTAAATAATAGTAATAACGTCTGACATATCGTACTTGCATCAATGTGTTTTAATGGGAAAGCTTCAGGCCAGCGTGTGGCAAAATCCATGAATGATAATATGTATCTATTTCCTTTAGCTGTTACAGTTGGAAGTTCAGCTATATCCATGGCTAGTTTTTCGAATGGTGTCTCTACTGTATCTGTTTCTTGTAGAGGTGCTTTGTGTTTCCCTGTGATTGGATTTCTTCTTATGCACTGTACACAACTCTTAGTATATGCCTTCACTTCTTGCTCCATCTTAGGCCAGAAACAGTTGTGTCTTATTTTTTCTAGTGTTCTTGTGTAAGCCATATGTCCAGCCAAGGGACTGTCATGACATGTTTCAATGATGCTTTTTCTCAATTGCTGAGGTATTACTATTTGTAGCACTTCATTTCCATTTCTTATTTTCTTATGCTTTATAGCTACTCCATTTATTTTGCTGTATGGTCCTTCAATTCTGTTGCATAAATTCTTGCATATGTTCGAAATTGTTGGATCATTTTGCTGCATCTCAATTAATTCATCTTTGTTGACATTCATGTTTGGAATTATGGCCATAAAAGATTTGTCTTTCTTGTCATTTTTTATTTTTGATGTGTTCTCCGTTTGACACTCTATATGTACAGTATCTTTGTTTGAAATATACTGTTTGCCTTTATTTCTTTCACTGGTCACTTCACTTGTGTCAGTGTTTCTGCTTTCCTTATCTAATTTAGCTTGAGCTCTTGTTGTTACTGCAGCTACTTCTATATTTTCTTGATTTACACTATTAGCCCATTTTACTAAGGCTTCTTCTGACAGTTCAACTATATTCTCTATGTTCCCTATAATTAGTTCTTCAGCTGGGTTGTTCATTACTATGGCTTTGTATTGACCAGTGAACCATGGTGATTCAATGAAAACTAATGCTGTTTCACATACTTCCCATAAGTCTTTATTCGCATAAGTCAGTGTGACCTTGTCTTCTAGTATCTGTTCAGGTTTTACTAGTGATTTCTTCACAATGATTGAGGTGCAGCCGCTGTCACGTAATGCATATACCTTAATGCCATCCACATAGGCAGGATACACTTTTAATTTGGCTACCTTTGTCTGTATATATGCTACTGTTTCATATTCTATTGGTCTTTCAGTTGCTACAGCTGCTATGTTTTGTCTGGTATGATTGTTATTGTGGTAAGTATGTTGTCTATCTTGAAATTGGTCTCTTCTAGACATTCTGTTGTTTTGCCATCTTCTGTTTGTTTGATGTGATCTACTGTTAGTTGGACTGTAGCTTTGCCATGTTCTTCTGTTATATTGTTGTTGATAGGATCTATTGTAGTTAGGACTGAAGCTCTGGAAAGTTCTGTTATCTCTTCCATATTTATGGTTTCTATTTACATATTGCTGTTTTTCTGATGCCATTCTCTTTCTGCACTCTGCTTTGGTGTGACCCAATATGCCACAGAAAAAACATTGTATGCTCTTGGCATATTTAAATTTATTTGTAGTTCTTGGATGGTTTTCTGTCACTGTTGCAGCTACATTGTATAATTCCCTTTTGTCAATGGTGATGTTTGGGTGTGAGTCTTTGTATGTTGTTAAGTTTGATATCAATTCAGCTTCATTTTTTATTTTTCTCTCCTTCAGGAATGAGAATGCTGCATCTGTAACATTTATTAGCACATTCTCAATGAGAAAGAAATCTAATATCTGTTTGGGGTCATCTAAGTTACAGTTTGCGAGTTGTAGCCACTTTGTCATGTTCTGGCGCATGTCATGTATTGTTCTTTTTAAATCTGTATTCTTTGCTAGTTTTATTTCCCTAAAAAGTTTTCGATAGTGTTCCTCCGTTTTGCCAAAATGTTCAATAAGTCTTTGTTTTACTGTGTTGTAGTCTTTTCTTTGCTCCATAGTTAGTGTGTCGATGATGTTTAGTGGTTCACCTCTTAGGTTAGCTAGAAGTTGTTGAGCCATTTGTGCACTATTCATATTTGCTGTTTGACAGATGTATTCAAATTGAATTATGAAATTTTCCAATGTGTCTTCTTTTTGGTCAAAGTTCCTAAATTTGCTATGATACTGATGATGAGATGAAGTTTGACTTGCTGAATTGTCTTTATTTTCTTTTGCTAGCTTGGCCATTTTTTCTTCATGTTCTTTTAATTTTATTTCATGCTGGCGTTCTTTTTCTTTCTCTAAGTTTTCTTGTTCTTTCTCTCTCAGTCTTCTTTCATGTAGCCTTT
Organism: Biomphalaria glabrata; assembly: GCF_947242115.1. Classification (NCBI taxonomy): domain Eukaryota; kingdom Metazoa; phylum Mollusca; class Gastropoda; family Planorbidae; genus Biomphalaria; species Biomphalaria glabrata. The sequence continues at coordinate 5,324,072 of NC_074728.1, forward strand.
CTTCCCGTTGCTTGTCTTTTTCTACTCTAATTCTATCTATTTCAATTTTAATGAATGCAGCTCTATCATCTTCTTTTAACTTTAGTTTATCCACTATCTCTATTAGTTTTTCATACTCAGCCATTTTCAAAGATTCAAATTAGTAATATAGTTTATTAATAGATATGTGTACACAAAAAGGTAGTTGTAAATGAATATTGTACAATAAATACTTATTATTGCTCAAATAGTAATTACAGGTAATAGTAGATATATATTTTGTGCGAAACAATTGAGGTTATGAGGTATCTTAAGTTATTCTTGGTACTTTGTCTAGTTCGTAATGTAATACTTTACTGATCAATTATGTGATTATGTATTTTTAGTATCTCCACTTGCAATGTAAAAATTTATTGCAACAAGTAATTCACAATTATGTGAGCCTTATTAGTCTGATAAATAGTGATCAATGTATCAATAGTATCAAAATAGTTCAATGTGCTCAAAGTATATATTATATACAATCAATCTTGTCACAATCTCAAATCAAAATATATCACATAGTGTATCAAGTGTGTAGTGTAGTGTTGATAATAATAAAAAATAGGTTGAAATAAGAAGTAAAATAAATATATATATTAATAAGAAATTAATTAGACAAACATAAATACACTATAGATACTAAACAGTCTGCTTTAAAGAGACATTACAAGATAGTAGAAATAGTAGACAAAAGAATTACAATGAGAAATAACAATGACGCAAAAGAAAATTCAACAAATGTAAACAAGACAATATCAATACAAGAGTTTAACAATATGATAGATACTTGACAAATACAAACTTAACTAATACAGCTATACGATCAAGTATTTACTTTATCTAAAGAGTCCCTACCAATACCTGGATGCTTACTTGAAAAAAAATATAAATGCTCAGACTCTATAGATAATTAAATTTAGTCCCTAAAGTCAAATGTATATATATATACAAATGTAAAAAAATTGTGGTGTAGTTCAAGAGAACTAATCAATACTGATAATACTAAGGGTAATTAAAGTTACTTCCCTTAAATATTCACTTGATGCTTGACTTGTACATAAAGTTCCGGTGATGCTCCACATAAATTATGTCCACAGTACAGTTCATAAGTAATCCACTTGCTAAATCCGCAGCAGAACGGTACAGTTCATAAGTAATTCACTTGCTAAATCCACAGCACAATGGTACAGTTCATAAGTAATCCACTTGTTAAATCCACAGTACAATGTTCCAGTTCATAAGTAATCCACTTGTTAAATCCACAGTAGAATAGTACAGTTCATAAGTAATCCAATAAATACTTCAGATGTTTGACAGGTAATCCATTTTCATACAGTTGCTGAAACAAATATAAATAACTAAAAATGACCATAGGTAGTGACGACAAGAGAGGTCTAAGAGTGAGAGCGCTCTCTTATTAACTGTGCTGTTAGACAGCGACAATAGGAGTGTGTCATTAGAATTATGACGAGCACTCGATGTAGATGATTCTTGAATATGTCAGCTACTTCGACTGACCATATATCAGCTGTCTTCAAACGATGACTTGAATGACTTGTAGTACTAGATTTTCACCCACACCGGTTGTAGTATCACGGTTGTCTAGTTTCACCCACACAGGCTGTAGTATCCAGGTTGTCTCAGCATATCATGTTTGATCTCTTTCGCTTAGGATGTTAAAGTGACTTTGAACAATGCTGTGCTCCTAAAGCTATCTCAACTGGTGTACAAAAAAAATACAACCACATAAATCAGGCTTCCAGATAAATGACACTTAGGACAGTAGTCAACTGGAAAAGCTGAAAATACAGCTCAGACAGGAACAGTTCAAATTGTTCAGTTCATCACAGATGAAAAAATAGCTTGCTAATGGTAACTGTGTCATGGCAGGTCAACATGACATGTAGTAGTAGATCTACATACCAAGTGTGTAGTCAAAAAATTTAATAAATTCTGGATTAGTTGCAATTCATGTAAAGTTCAATCTTGAAGTACAAGTTAAAATAGTAGGCACAGTTAACTTTCAATTTCAGCTCTGTTTTCTGTTAGAGTTAGAGTGTTAGACTAGCTGAAGATAATAATAATGAATAATGTCACTCTTGGATCACGTGAATCTCACTTGAAAAATTGTGTGCTGGTCTCAATAAATGTAGATCTAGGTCATCTCTATAATGTTGAATGTGTCGCTGAACGACCAAATGAGAAAAATAGTAGAGTCTATAATAATCAGGTTTTAGCTTTCTTGCTCGTTGAGTGGCGTCATGATTTGTGTAAACAAATATTTTTTAGAGTTACTTCTGACACCATTAAATGTCACTGGGTTATTTTATATAGTATTGAATGTGGCTGTGGTTATCAATGTAGGCGTGGTGGTGACATTGGGTTCTTGTTACAAATCACTGAATAATGAAATGACGCTGGGTGTAGCAGATACAATAAGTTTAATATAACACCACATAGTGAATACACCATACAATTCGACCCAGGAATGGTCAGTATTAATCCAACAGTAATATACGAATATCACAACTTAGTACTTATTCTATAACCAACTACTTTAAACATCTAACTCTACTGCTTATATCTTAAGTGACTCAATACAAGTGCTTGCTACAAGATCTCTATGTGGACTGACTGCCTTTAACTCTCTGGTTCACCTAAGGTCAAAAGTGTTCACCTTAGTGCAACATGGGTTGTGAATAAGATTCACAATATGGAATTAACATACACAATACAGAATTAGGGTTTCTACTCTATGGCACCAACTTTGAGGTGGTGACACTCTCCTAACTGACGATACCAGCGTTGATTCCACCAGAGTGTGGTAAATAATTACGGAGAGAAAGAGTTAAGAATAAATTCGCTATAAATAGCAAATAAGGCTATATATAGACAAAAGCCATGGCATTGCTGATCACCGATATTCTTCTTCTTCTTTGTAATTATCATGAAAGTTGAGTCGTAGTCTCTTAGAACACTAGGCCTAAGCGTGACCTCCGTGACCCGTATCACGTTGGCTGTGGCCTATGAGAACTCCCCTTCACTGGCCTGTCTGTTCATCCAAGCAGATGTAAATTTGTTACATCTCTATCACCGGTGGCCCGTGGCAAACTCCCACGTATTTCTTTTCTATACCACATTAGCCGTGTAGGTGTCCGCCATACATAGTATATTACATACTCTAAAATCTGTGGTTTTAGGCAGAAACTATTGTTGCCACTTAATAGAACCAGGAATTAAAAGAAAAGATTTCTAACCTTTAGCCATTTCAACGCATTATGATGAAAGTCACACGTGAATGTATCACATGCAACAAGCCTTTTCTTTGAAAGATATAAGAGAATTAGGCGTCACTTCCTGTTCAAGCATCGCACTTAAAGTTTAAAAGTAAACTAGCATCTTAGTTCATAGTGCATGTATTACATCAGTACACACACGCTACTCATAACAACCACTTACCATCACTATAGAGCGATTAATGTTTTTGGATCACATTTCTCATTGTGAATCTAAGACTGTTAATTTATCAGCATGTTTGGTATCTGGTAGCAAGTGAAGAAATTAAAACAAAATAGTTTTCAATGCCTCTACACCCAAAGATGTAAAATGAGGATCTGCATTTCTTTTATAAAGCTTATATCAATTCATTCTGTCTGTTTGTCTGGTAAAAGGTTTGCACTTGTTTTTTTCTCCCATTTCCCATTCTCGGACCTAGTTAAAATTTTGCACAATAATTCATTGAACCTGGCAAGACATTAATCAATTTAAGAAATGAATGAATTATGTAATTAATTGTTTATGACTAATTCTTTTGTTTGATTTCGAAATAAGGGGACTAAATGTTACTTAATGAGGGATGTGGATATATGTATATATGGATTTAGTCCCATTATTACGTTTTGATACGTTTAATCTCCCACTTCCCATTCTCGGATCCAGTTGAAATTTTGCAGATTCATCCATAGTCGATAACAATGTAAGAATCCAAAAATTAGCTAATCATTTAGTACCAAACAATTAATTATTTTTTTTATATAGCAGAGAGGGAGCTAAACCCTGTAATTTTCAGACAAATTTTCTATTTCTTGTTTCGTTAATTGTTTTGTTTCTTTCATAGGTCGGTGACCTGAAGAGGGAGAACAAACTCTGGAACAGCGACCACCTGTTTCTCCGAGAGCACCTCCTGATCCCCCTCACGGCCGAGAACGAGAACGCCCTCGACGTAGACAACGACACCATCGTGGTTTACAACGGCACCACTGTCGTGAAGGCGTCCACCTCCTCCCCGTCCGCGTCTCAACCACACCTCCCCAACGGGAGCTCGAACTCAGATTCTCTTCCCTCCTCCTCGTCGTCTCGCTCGGCGTCCAAGAAGTCTTCCAGGTCGCAGTCCAACGGCAGTGACCCGGACGCCATCGAAAGCGCGGCGGAGCCCAAGACCAACGCCAGCGAGTTCTTCAACAAGTACGACAACAGTATAGCCAGGCTGAAGGGCGACGTGGCCAAGCTGGGGAAGAACGCAGCGTAAGAAGTCATTCACATTTCACCACGTGTTTTAGCATTAACCCTTTCCTCTCTGTTTTGTTTCGTTTCATTTGGTTCAGCTTTTTAAAATTTTCCTTTCAAATGAAATACTTCTGAAATGTATAGGATTAAAGTAAATTAAAGACCATAGTCATTATTACATTAATTAATGAGCATTTTTAATAGTGTAGATTTAGATCTAATTGAGTTCTCGTTTTAATTTTATTTCGATGTGCCTATTTTTGTTTAAGTTTAGTTATAATAGATGCATTTAGTTCAGTATTTTAATGTTTTATGCTATGGAAACTCACTTAGATTATAATTTAGTTCCGTATTATTCTGTTTTGTTATTGAAGCCTAATTTTTTTACTTCTAAACTTTGGGGCAAACTGATGGAACAATCTTTCCTCCCCCCCCCCTTTTGTTTAAACTGGTTATGTTGTGTGTACCGCATCAAATATTTGCTCCTTTGGTGTGACGCTTTCAATGCCTTTCGTCTCTAATTAATAGGCTACTCCTAACTGTTTGCTGTCTTGATTTCATTACATGTTGATTTCATGTCACAATATCATTAAGGATCCGCCATAGTTCTAGAATGATATAATTATGGTGTGGCGTATGCGTATGCCTGACACATGGAGTCATGAAGGATTTTAAAAGAAAATGGTGTTTTCTGTGTATCCCGCGTACAACAGTGTTGCCCAAACTTGTGACCTATGTGTATCTCTTTTATAATTTTTGTAATGCTGAGTACCCCTCGCCCCCCCCCCCCAATCTCCCACTACATTTTAATTTTATTAACAGAACATAGTAATTGGGTAGTCAAAAGCAAATCAGCATAGTTGATGAGATGCAATGTGTACCCCCTCCAAAGTCTTAGCGTACCCACAGGGTACGCGTACCCCACTTTGGGAAACTTTGGTGTACAAGATACCGATGAATTTTATTATTTTTTTTCTGCACTGCAGAATTCGAAGTCCAAGCTTGCAAATCTAGCAGAAAGTAATATTGATTAAGTTTGCGAGAGCTATCTTCCATTGCGCTTGACATTGTTTCTTTATTCACAAATCTTCTCTCCGTCATTTTTTTTCTTTTTCTTTTAAGTTCTTTTTTTTAATCGGTCATGCCGATTCTCCTCATCGCTTTCTCTTCATTTTCCTTCTCCGTGTATTTCAGTGCTTAAAGAACGCCATCATTGGTTCATAATTTGTTTTTTTTTATGCTGTAGTCCTCGATAGGTATTTAGGCTACGTTTTTTTTTTTCGGTGCAGCTTTGTTGTTCCTAATTCTATGCCCTAGTATAGCCAAGGCTTTTCTATCTTGTCGTCACATATGTGTCACGTGTTAGCCTGACGTGCTGTACAAATGTATTCTGTCAAAGAGTAAACTTACAGTTGCCCTTACGTAAAGGCAGTTTTCAATTTCAAAACATGCTGTTTTCAGGGATTATTCTAGACCAGAGTTTCCCGAACTGTGTTCCGCGGAGCCTTAGTACTCCGCGAAGCCTGAACAGGTGTTCCACGAACTACTGGAATAATGAACTAGTGAAATAATGTCTCTTAAAAAAATAATTAGTAAAGTGTTCCGCTAAAAACTCAGAATGTGCGAAGTGTTCCGTTAAGGAAAAAGTTTGGGAAAAATTTGTTCTAGACTTAATTCAATGATAAGATTTTCCTGTACTTCAAGGTGTAATAGAGATTTTATTCATATAAGAGTATTACTGTTAAATGTAACTATCCGCTTTCCAAGTAAGACAAGAGATGACAATAACGAAACGTCAAGTGATCACGTTGAGTCCAAGTGGATAGAGCTTGTGCGTGCATCTATGTTTTTCCAAAGCATATATCAGCTCTCTCCTGTCTGTCCGTACCACCCTTGTACACGTCATTTCTCTCCCATTTCAACGAATTCCCATTCTCGGATCAAGTTGAAACTTGGCATAGTTATTCATTGTCGATGACAGCAGATGAATCAATCAAAAAATTAACCAATTAATCAGTTAATTAGTGCTAATTAAATACTTTTAATATAAAAAGTGTTATAATTCTTGCAGTATTGAGATATGACCATATATTAGCGGCCCTTTCTTTTAAATTTTAACTCTATATTTTGTTTTAATATTGTTTTTATTTCGTGGACTCTTAGTTTGCGTGCTGCGATTTGGTTGGGATTAAAGATGATTTTTTTTTCGCTCTAAACAGACTTTAACATTCTTAAGATTGCTTGAATTGCCTTAAGTATAATCTGAGTTGGAAGCCAATATAGGATTTCCTGGTGATATCAACATACATTTTACTTTTTTTTTGGAGGGTCAATTTACAAATGTTGTTTTTATCACACGCTTTTATTTATTTTATTTTTTTTACCAGCTTTTGAAAACCATTTTTTATATATATACATTTTACGGCATGACCTTTTGTTTGTTTTAAAATAAATAAATAATGTTGTTCAAATGTGTCCAGATTTCCAGAGTGTTTCTTAGCAGTTGACAGACTGTGCCTTAATTTATTGCGACATTAATTTAGGATCGGATCTCAATCGTAGATGTCCCGCTAGATTTCGTCATTGCCATTGCCTTGGCTTTCAAACGGAGGGGTCTTGGGTTCGAATCTTGTTGAAGGTTGGGATTTAATTTTTTTAAATTTGTGTATGCCGTGTCCCCCCCCCCCCTCCAATTTTAATGGCTACCTGACATTCGAAGAGATTGGTAAAGGTCGTTGTGCTAGACATTTGATACCATCGTTAACAGTAGGCCATAGAAACAGATGACCTTTACATCGTCTGTCCTATAGGTCGCGAAATCTGAAAGGGATACTTTACTTTATTTACTTACTTGCGTCTATGAGCCATTATCATTATATTATTATATCAACTGCATATGTGTGTTTGGGGCCGGGAGTAGCCTAAAAGCCGGGATTTCCTTGATAGCTTGTAGTATGACCCATCTGTGATCTACATATTTTGCCGCACTTAACGAAGAAGAATCTGTTGTGGGCAGAAAGTCGACTTTGTTTTTTTTTTCTCTTTTTTTTTTAATGTTATCTGCGTCGGACCGAGACCAATCGTTATAAAAGGCCTAAAACTGGCCTGCAACGTCACAACTTGTGGGTAGCTTACACCACTGGCTTTTTGCCACGTCACAGATGTGTACGGCGTGGCAACGAGCTATTGGTCTAAACTGCCTACAGGTTGTAACGCTGCAGGTCAGTGTTGATGCCTTCTATATTCGAATGTTCTCGGTCGGACGGTATTGAAAGAATCTAATGGGTATTGCTTCGCGCCGTTTTAAGGAAGTCGAGAATATTTTTCACCACCTTTGTTTGTGTCCTCAATGTACGCTAAGCCAATGTGGTTCACGGTATCTGGCACCTCCTTCGAAAATAAAAAGCGACTATTTGTTTTGAGTTAAAATATAGAGGGAGAGAAAGAAAAGGGTGGGGGGAGGAGCAGGGTGTATTAAGTGGTGAATGTTTAAGTGTGTATTCACGTAATTGAAATTACCTGGCTGTCCTGGTTGTATTGTATGTGATTATGAAAAGCTTGTTCGGATCCTTTTCATTGTGGTTTGAGTTTTTTACAAGTTTATGTAGTGAGATGAATTGTCGAATCTCGGTCTTTAGAAAAATTATGTTACAAAACTTGATGGAACAGCCTGGCCTAGCTTGTTCAAAGGATGATTTATGCTTAGAAGTCTTTGTGATTAGAAAACAACGAAGTCCTTGTAGAGCTAGCCTATTCACACGCACAAGATTTTGACGCAGTCAGCGGATTCACGCGATGATTATTGTAGTCACCTGCTAGTCTCGTGGAGAATGGCAAGGGAGACAATCGGCCTTTCTAGCAATTTAAAAAATCAACCTCAAGTTATCGTCCTTTATACTTCAAAGTTTAAAAGTGCGTGTTTTGGGGGAGAGGGATGACGTAATATATAATGTCGCATAAAATGCTGCCTTAAAATTTTAGCCATGGATGAAATTATTTAGTCAAACTTTCATCTTTAGCAGACATAACAATTAGCCATATATCACAGGCCTAACTTAATAACGTCGGTGTATATTTTCTATATATTTCATCCTGCGCATGATTCAAGTATTTTTTATTTGTGTGTCTATGTAGGCATGTATGTGTGCTTCTGTCCTAAGCAATACAAATAAATATATTGCACATAAGAGCATCACATTCATTGGTAGGCTTAGCATTAGCTAGCGTTGCAAACCGGCGATATTTAAAGTAGGCTAGAGGCTGTTTTTTTTTATTGAACACATTTACTTTCAGCCCAAACACATTCTGTTGTATCCGTCGCTCTGACCTAATCTCTTGAAGAGACGAAGAGGAACATCCACGTGTATTTTCTAGTTGCAAATTAAAAGTTGAATATAAAAGTAGAAATTAACATTGAAGTTATGTGTAAGCTACACAAGGTGTTCTATGCTGAATATGGAAGTGTTAAGAACAGGAGGGACAAAAACTGGAATGGGGCGGTGGGTGTAAAACATTTACGAGTTTTATTTTTGGTGTTATTGGACATTAAATGGTTAGATAAATAGCCAATATAATAATCTCAGCGTATGCGTAATCCAAACCATACAATTACATTGTTTTGTTATTTCCTGGAATCGTTCACGGATCTAGTGTCAACCTAAAACAAATTTCCGTGTTCTAAAAATAGAGCAGTCCCCCCTCCCCTCGGTTTGCTACTAGTAATATTGCTGAGTGCTAGTGTCGCTGTATTGATCTCGTACGTGATTTTAAGCAGCTGGCTTTCAATTTAATGTTGACTCTGCCGTCTTTGCGACATTACTCCAAAGGGGGGCCTTAGCAGTTCGCTGGGTCCTAGGCGAGTGTTATGTTAGGGCCATGAATGTTTGTACGATGAGCTGACGGTGACAAAACTTGTCTTTATGGGGGGGCCCCATAAGGCGCCACTCCTGGGGAGTTGGTCCATTCACAACCCCTAAGGCCGCCTCTGAATTACATATAGGCCTACTCTTAGTATATATATATTATAATATACGATATATCGGATATACGTCTGGAATTTCCCCCATTCACCCTTTTACGTTCGTTGTACTAACTGCATAGGTCTAGTAATTGACATGAAGAAGAGCTACCAACAAACTAAAAAATCTATATATATTCAAATATACTGATAGTAGGTTGTAGATCATGGGTTTACAAAAAGTAGAGCTATCCCTTTTTTGATCCATCATTATCATCTATGTAGTCTAGATCTAGACTATGTAGCATACTATGATACTTAGTTTCACTTAACCCTAGATCAGATGCCAAATCTAAATCTAGTTTTGCAGTGAGTGTGACACTGGAAGTTACTAAATCAAAATAATTTAGACCTAGATCTTCTTACTTTTAACCTACTAATTAAGATGCCATCCAATTTCACAAAGCTTTACTTTCTCATCTTCTCTTTCTGTCAATCTTATCAGACAAATAGGTACAAATTTTATTTATTTTGATTCTATGATTTTCCAAGCTGGAGAGAAACCTATTGCATTTGGAAAGGATACATGTGTTTGTCCTAGCAGAAGGGATAATAATTTTTTTTTTTACTATGTCAAATAGAGTTTGTATGTGTGATATTTGCAGTTAAATATTCTGGCATAAAAATGTCTCAGTTTAGTGCTACTATAGTTGAAAAGAAAAATTTGTTTGTATGACTCCACATATTTTTCTCATTTAAAGAGAAAAAAAAACAACTCATGTGGCACACTTAATTCCTTGAGACTACTTACAGTGATGGGAATTTTACAAAAATGTTTGTAATTTGGAAAATTTCGTCTGCTTTATTTATTTCAGACAAAATGTCAATTTTTTTCCCCCTAATATTTCTCTGACAAAAACTCATGTAATGTAACTAATTTGTAACAATTTTCAAAAGAAATAGTAAATATAATCAATTTCTACTTGATTTAAATAAAGTTACACAACTTCTTATTTAGGTCCCTGTGACATGGTCGTTCACAAGCAAAAGTGTAGAAAATTTCCTAAAATTTTTGTTACAAAGTCTGTTCCCATCACTGTTCTTATCATGTCAGTCTAATCACATCTAATTTAGCACTCTTAATTCCTTCAGATAACTTGTCATGTCAATCTAATCACAACTGATGTAGGAAACTTAATTCCTTGAGACTATTTGTCATGTCAGTCTGATCAAAACTATACTGTTTTTATGAAACCAATTTGTATGTGTGACCAACTAATTGTTGAATGTCCTAACAGTGCAGGCAAAAGCATGGCCTCAGAAATCCGAGTCAGTGTTTCCTCCAGCATTTCTTCTCGATCATCGACATCTTCCTACCATATGGTCAATGACGAGATAGAGTTTGTGGAGAGTGAGACTTGCTGCTAGTACCAGCACACAGGGACACACAGAACAAGATAGCAGTTTATTATTTTACCTGTAAGATCAGCTGACGATGGGCATAAAGAAACCTAACATCAGGCTCACCCTCGTCTCTTTCCTAAATGGATGTTTGTTTGTCTTGCTTGCATTCAATTATTTTACTCCAGATTTGGTAACCCTATGCATCCATGTATTTGAGCATATGCATTTCTAGAATAATCCTAAATAGCTCTATCCTTGAAGTAACATTTAATGTTTCAGTATTCTATTCAGTTTTTCATAATATTTGGATTTGACATAACAATGTATAGAAGGTGTTTTAATTTTTTTACAAATGGTTTTGCATGTAATTTCAACAAGCTTTTGTTAAAAAATTAATGACATGGAATAGTGGTATAAATAAGAGAGTTTATTGGTAAATTTGTTCAAAATCAATGCATACTTAAAAGTTTTCTTTTTAAATCTATAGACATGCATTAAAAATCTAGAGATACCCTTTCCTAATCTTCAAATTTTTAAAATATACACCCAAGAGTTTTATATAATTAGCATTCACTCAGTAAGATTTAAATTATGTTTAAAATACACTCACTTTGTATATATTGTTATATTAAACAATTTTTTTTAAATTATGAAGCCTGTCAATTTCTCTCACACAAAAGTATATAAGACTTTGCCTCAACTCTAAAGGAAAACCTCTTTCTTTAAAAATGATTTTAAGCATGACATCACAATAAAATTCCATTAAAAAAAGTTGAAAAGAATAAGTTTTAAACAAAGTTTCCACTTTCAAAACCAAAGACAATCTTTTTTTTTGTTTTTATTTCTAGGAAATGCTTTTAGTTTAGTTTCCAGTTCAAACTAACCACTCATTGCCTTTCTGTTAGTGCTAGTTTATCTAGTAAGCTGTACTCATTTCAACCCTTATATCATTCTATACAATTGTTCTTTTTGTTTGAAGTAACAAGAGAAGAACTGCACTGACATTGTTAAAAATACTTTTTTGACATGTAATTCTAAAAGCATACAACAAGAGTATCAACATAAATAATTCTTTAGAATACAAGTCAACATTATTATAAATCTTTATGATTGTTATTTCATTCCAGTTAGCCTTTTTAAAATTTATAAATTAGTTTAAGGCGTCCAGTAATTTATACAAGGTTCCCACAACTTTTTGTTCATCTTTTAAAAATAAGCATATGCTTATAAATTTATGACATTTGTGAGATAATAGAATGCTAACCTTCAAGTGTAGACCAACATTTTCCTTATTATGCTTAAAATATATGGACTCAGAGAATTGAGTTTTTGTCAATCATGTGCTTTTCTATTTTGAAACACATTATAAATTTAATTAGATTTGCAATTAAAATTATTTTTTTAGTGTATTTTTGATACCACATATACAAGTCCCTTTTCAACTTCAACTTGATTCACTTGACAATCCAAATTTCAGTTTATTGACAAAAAGCATTCTCTTTTGAAATAAAAACTGATTTATCCAAAATCTAATTTTTGGTATTATTAATATTAAATTTTTAAATGTACTCATACTCAAAAATATAGCTACTCACATAAAAAATGTGATACAAATAGTTGAGAAATATAACATTATACATTTTAGAAATGAAATATAGCTATATAATGTAATAACTGCCCCAGGGAAATGAAATTTGATTTTTTTTTTCCAAAAGCTTTAGCTTGATAAAAGGTGTTAGAAGCTTATGTAATTTTATATATTTTTTTATTTAATAATAATAAATTTAATAAATAATAATTTGTGGAAAAAAAATGCATTGGTAATGGTAACAATATTTAATTTTGACATCATATAAATAATGATATTAAATACAAAATAAGAATCAGTTAAATGTTATCTCGCTAATATCTCAAATGAGCTTTACTGACTTGTATATCTTTTTGTGGGTTGACATCTTATATTGTCATTTTATACATGAAAATAAATTATATATGTAGTATTAGTATATTAATATATCTTACTTTTAAAACTAACAGAAAAAAATATATTTATTTTTCTTTTGCACTTTGTCACCTTCCAGTAGACCCGTGTACAATCCAAATCATTGCATTTTTGTAATGTTTTAGGAATGTGTCCGTTGTTCAACTCTTGTGTTGGTCAGTCTGTGGAATAAGTTTGTTCCAGCAGTTAATATATTTAGAAATTAGTAATACAAGTTTTTACTGATATTTTTTAATGCTTTTTTTCAAAGTAATTTTTCATATTTAAAAAAAAAAAATCATTTTCATTTACCCAAAATTATTGCTTAAATTTTCAATTATTGAAGAAATGTTTCAACATTTTAGACCAATGAATAATATATGTTTCTAATGGTAGCCCTACTATGCTTTGCATCTCTCATTTGTATTGAGGTAAAATTATAAGGTCAAGAATTTCTTTTTCAGCTAACATGATTTTTTTTTTGTTGGTGGTGTATTTTAAACATCTTTATTGAAATAAAAGCATGTATGTTATAGTGAAATTTTCTCAATATAACATTATTTTTTACTGACTGGTGTAATGGGTTTTATATATACCCGGGTATTTATTTGGAGCGGGGGCAAGGAAAATAAAAAGATTTAATAAAAATTTATTTTTTCAAGATTATTTGATTTGACATGAAATTATGTCTGATATATATATATAGAGAGATATATAGGCTGAGCATATATTATTTAATAAAACTTTATTTATATGAAATAGTTAAAAAAACACATTGAAAATCTATTTTGTATATCTAGAATGTAGAATATATATAATAATTGTAATAAACAAAATCAGAACATTTGGTTTCTTTTTTATTGACAGAAATTTGAATGGAATCATTGATGCCAATCCTCTGGCGCTCCCACCTCGCAAGAGCTCATCATCATCATCCCGTAGGGGAAGCAACTCTTCCACTAGTTCTGCAAGCGAAAGGAGAGGGCGTTTCTTATCTGAGGAAGATGTCAACAGTTCCCCAGTCCTGATGATCCGATCACGAACAAATAATAAGCAGGTCAAGACGGCTATTGAAAATTTGGAGCAGGTTAACGATGACATATTTGAATTGTGATGCTGCCCTTAAGAGCTAGGAAACATAAACTTTCTTTTTTTTTGGCATTTGTTTTTAAATTATAAAGCAAAAATGATTTTGTTTTGTTTCATAGAACTTCTTCCAGAGCAGAAATATTAAGATACATGTTTTCACATTATATTGCTGGATTGAATAGTAGATCACTTTTACAACACTTTTACAACATATGATGTTGACCACAGAGTTATAGAGATGTAGGCAAATTAAGTTTGGTTAGTTCCATCATCTTAAATTTGGTAAGAACTAATCTTAATTTTAAGTACCGGTATAGTAAAGTTAGATATTAACTTTTGGCAGTTGCTAGTATATTATGGGTCTCACTGATGCATCTAAATAAAAAAACACTTATTTCTACTACGAATAACCTTTTGTACAGTATTTTTATCCAAATATTTCACAATGTAAAATGATATAGAAAACTATCAAAATCTTCATTATTCTGCTTCTAGCTTGAACTCTACTTTAATGACTTCTTTATCATGTCATGAGACATTATTAATACTGCATGTCCATTTGGATATTTTTTAAAAATTTATATGTGAAATGTCTGAAAAAGCCAAATAAAAAAAAATCTAGTGTATCCCTGCACCCCCCTTTTCCCCAATGTTTTCAAACTATTCCATAATATTGGTTGTGATACTAGAATCACATCTAGTTCATCTTGTAATATCCATTTTTGTATTTCTGCTGTTTCAATGGGCCAGTAATTGATTAGGCTTTTTGTAAAAAAAAAAAATTTGCTTGCATGTTACTAATCCTTTATTAAATAAATGATGTTTGGATTATTTGAAAATTTATTGAAAAATACCGTAGTTATTAAAATTTTGTTATAAAATTTGTTATTATTTTTTTGCATTCGATTTTTTCACATAAACTTTTAGTTAATCAGAGACTCTCAAAATTGAAATGTAAGGAGTCATAATTAGGATTATGAAGTAAATAGAAATAACATTAGTTCAGTGTTTAAAAATTTAATTGAAGCTACTGTTATATCCTAGTCAATATCAATTCACCAAAAAATGTTACTTGGAAACTATTGAATTCAAATTTCAAACTGAAAAAAAAACAACAATAAAAGAATTAATTTTAATTAACTTTATTAAGAAAATAAAGTGAAAGCTTCATAGAAAACATTAAGCAAGGATGGTTTATTGATCTTGACTGCTGCTTTACTGGAATATTTAAACATTTCAACTGAAATTTGAATCATATTATTGCTTAGCCACTAGAGGAGGCAACAATAAATTTGTGTAGAGTTGACCCAATGGCTCAAAGTGGATTGGGTGAAATAGATCTTTCTGTCTTTACCTTCATCAGCTGATTAATAACAATGAGACTTGTGTAAACTATCTTGTCAACTCTCCCAATGTGTTAGCCTTGTGTGGGCCATTGAAATCTTCGAAGTTCCCTACATTAGCATGTATATTTCTGAAATGTCTCTTGAGTTCAATGTAAATTCCATTCTGCAAGCGTTTTTATTTGGTATGCTAAATCAGACAATCAGTTATCTTATGTTTAGAAATGTGCAATTTGTATTAGTACCCCATAGTAAGATGGTTTATTGATCTATACGTAGGCTAATTTTTGCTTTATTTAAACAATTCAACTGAAATTTGAATCATATTGTGCTGAGCCACTGAGGAGGCAACAATAAATTCATGTAAAAATGGCTGTGAACCAAACTACTGTAAATTATATTGTACATATGTATCTTTCTTTTTGTCTGATTCATCATTCAGTCATAATCCTGTTGGTATACCTAGCTATTTAGACCTGTTACGAATTAATCCTGAAACTAAAATGATCTAAGTGGACTTTTATTTTACACTGATATGAAAATTATTTAAAATTTAATTAAAAAATGGTTTTGAAACTCATTTGGCTTACACTAGAGGGCATGAGAATGTCATAAAATCTATTATTTTGTATATCATAGAAAGTAGAACAATCTAGTAATACTTATTTGTAACACACTTTTGTCTTTGGATATTGAAAAGCTCAAAATGGTCGCAGCTGTAAATTAATGTAGTTGGCTGGATTAATTATTGATACATTAAAATTAATTGTTTTTTTCTTATAGGTATGCATAAACTTACAAACAAAATAATCTGTTTTTACAGTTATGTTTTTAGGGTTAAGCTGATTACAATTGTTATTTCAAAGTTTTCTATACTGTACTTGCATAAAAAAAAGTGTTTTTCTTGATTTATACAAGTATTCACCATTAATCATCATGATAATTTGACTTACAGAATGTATTGATGATAACAAAATCTTAATGTTTCATCATGTATCATGATTTGAAACATTTTTACAAAGCTTATATCAACTCACTCTGTCTGTCTGGCCAAAAGTTTGTACATGTTATTTCTCAAACACTCAATCTTGGATCAGGCTGAAATTTTGCAAAATAATTTATTTTACCTGACAACACAAGAATCAATGTAAAATAAATGAACCAATTAGTTAATTAACTATTGGTATTATTATTATTTTTTCAGTATCTCAAACAAGGAAAATAATTTCTACTTGACTGAAGTGGTTGTATAATCTGAATTAGTCCCCTTTTTAGATTGTCGTATGAGACTTAGTGAACACAAACATGAACTAGAAACAATAGATAACTATCTTCCATGTTCATAGACTCTTCATTAATAGAGTTGTTACCGTGTTGGCTTGCGAAGGTATGAGAAGGCTTTAGCCCACAAGTTTGAATTCAGGTCGTTCCCTTTTATTTTTTAAAAATACATTTAAATGTGATCACCCAGATACCTTGTTCTTTCTCCCCCTCCCCTTTCCAATTGGTCCAGACTGAGAAAGCTAAAAGCATGAAATTGCGCTAAAAAAAAATTGATAAAAAAATATTTCTAATCACACAGATTTATTATTGTAAGTCTTGATCTGTTACAAATTTAATTACATGACTGATCCAAATAACTGATACACTAAATATAATTTTTTTTTTCGTATTTGCTTGTTTTAAATGGGTTTAGGCATATAGTGGAATTTATTTATATTTTTTTATGCTAATTTTTTTTAGGTATCTTTGTTAAATAGTTCACGTTCTTTGTATGAAACACTGAAATAATGTTAAGAAGTTTTAAGTAGCATTTTATTAATACAACATTTTGATTTTTTTTTAATGGCTGTATAATTTAGTAATAGATATACATAATTTAGTAATAGATATACATCTTTGTCTCATGGCTATTCTTAAATTATTTTGGCCTTACTAATGTGCAAGATACCTCCAAGCAAGCAAAATTACTTTTCATCTATGAAGCATTTTGTTTTCAGCTGAGACACATTATTGTTTTGATGCACTCAACATTTCTCATCAATTTTAAGTACCATGTTTGTCTTGAGTCATCCCAACATCATCAGTGTCCTGATGCGCATGATCAACACTTTTCTGTTTTCAATCAGTTTTCTTACTTTGACTCTCACAAAGGGTATATTACTCATTGGTTTACATTCAAAACTAGTCTATCCTTCTGCTCTGCAATCTTAGGAATGTGGCAAATTTAATAGGATTTGTTCAGTTCAGAGATCATTGGTATATAATGACATCTTGATTTAATCCTAAGGATCGCACGAATATTAAAATGTTCATTACAAAGAGACCTGCTGACCTCAGAAATCTGACTTCTTTCGATGTTTGGTGGAAGCAAAATTAAATGATGAAATATTTAATATAAATATTTTTCTTTTATCAGTTATGTGTATTTGAGTATGTCGAATCAAGGATTAGAATAATAGCTTTTATTATCCCTCTGGTTTATTATCCACTGCTGCATATTGGTGCATAATGTTGTGAAATTTAAAATGAAGTCTGTTCAAGATAAATATTTCATGTCCTTTAGCCAAATTTAAATTATTTTTTATATACTTTGAAAAATATGAAGGTCAAACTAGAATTTTCCCAGTGTGGCCAACTAGCTTGGAGACGAAAGGCCCAGGAGAGATCTGAATGGAAGGATGTGTTAAGCAGGCCAGAGCCCTCCATGGGCTGTAGCGCCACTGGGATGGATGGATGGCCAACTAGCTAGTAATTCTTTTCTGAAAGATATACATCAATTGTCAAATTTCACAGAAAATCGTTTGAGCCGTTTTTGAGATCTATGTCCAGGTTCCGTTTCTGTCCATCTG
Organism: Biomphalaria glabrata; assembly: GCF_947242115.1. Taxonomy (NCBI): domain Eukaryota; kingdom Metazoa; phylum Mollusca; class Gastropoda; family Planorbidae; genus Biomphalaria; species Biomphalaria glabrata. The sequence goes on from NC_074728.1 coordinate 5,342,225, forward strand.
TTGTTTTTTTTCCGATGAATGTGCAAGCTGAATAGAGGAATTGTACAAATATATGTGGAGAGAGTGATAGATTTTTATACAAAATGAGTAATATATGCAGTTTCAGAGCATGTGCATTTACACTAACATGTTGCTATCTTTTCTGTTTATAAATTTTTTCCCACCTTTTTTGTAGCAGACTGCATCTTAGCTAGGTATCTTAAGAAATAATAGTATGTACATAAAGCACCTTTTCTGTTGTCTCATTTATTTATAATTTTTTTTTCATGTTGAAGAACTGTGGCCCAACAAGCAACTGAAACCGAGCTAGATATTTTATGGCCTGCTTAATTAAAATTGGTTAGCACTATTTTCCTTATTTCATTTTAGCTATGAAACTAAAATGATCTAAGTGGACTATTTTTGTGTGTAAGCTATTAATTAATGAATAATTGACATTATCCTCCATTCATCCAAGTGGCATTACAACCCATGGAGGGCCCTGGCCTGCTCTAGCACATCTTTCCATTCTGATCTATCCTTTGCTTTAGTCTCTATGCCCAGACTCTTAGTTGTTATAGATTTGCCTCTACATCATCAAACCACTGTACTTTTTTAGTCTGCCTTTGGTACTGACATTATCTATCAGGACTTATCATGTAAGCCTATCTGTTTAGCCCCTTTACCATTTTTCTGTATCTTGCAATTTATGCTCTCACTCTTTATTGTTCAGCGAACCTGGTCCCTTAACAATGCAATTGGAACAGGTGTGTAATTGTGTTCTAGTCCATATACCAGTTTCTCGCAAAACCTGCTGTATGATATGCATCTATAAATATATATATATATATTAAATGTATATATTATTTATTCATCTTGTCCTAATAATTAAAGTGTATATTTTTGGCACACCTGATTGATGTACTTGTATAAGTTACCTACTTTTGTGAAATGAAGTGTACATGTTATTATGATGTTCATGTTGTTGTTTTTTATTGGAAAAACTTAAATATACTGATAATAAGCAGTTTTTTTTTCCCTTTAATGTTAGATCTAAATAGTGAACAGATTATAAATAAAAGGGTTAAAGGTATCTACAATTTTCTTTTAAGTTTCTAAAAAGGATATTCATCAAGTTAGGCAAATTATTGTAAGCTTACTTTTTTTTTTTTTGTTGACTTGCTTTGAACATTAGTCCATTTTATAACAAAAGTGTTTTTTTTAATGTGAGTAACAAGTAAAAATTTTGATTGTTGGTAATTTTGTTCTTCTCTTCTCAGAACTTAAATTCATGGTTAGATTTTTGTTTAGATCAGTGGTCATCAAAATTTCAGAATAACTTCAATGCAAAGATAAGATATTTAGAGAAGCTGAAATTCTCCACTGTATCCTCGTTGGCCAAAACATTTGTCATGTGTCATGAACCAACAGAAATAGTTGAAGTTTATCCCCTAGTTCAGATAAGTGAATGAGATTTCTTTTTGTAAGGCATTTTTTACTCAGTGCTAAACAGTTGGCACACTCTAGATAATATGACTTTTATTATTAGACTTTATTCTTTTTATACAAAAGAGGCATCATAGAACAAATGCAGTTTCATAATCAGATTTTCTTTCACATGCTTTATTTTAGCATTTACATTGTCATTACAATTTCTTTTTGCTCAATAATAGTTTCATACTGTTACTCCATTCATTTAAAAAAAAATAAGAGCATATTTTCCTCCATATGCAGAATTTATTTTTATTATTTAATTTTCTTTTTATCATTTCATAATAGAGGCTGCACATTACTGGGTTTTGGGGAGATTATTTTTTTAGAGCTCGAATCTGTATTTAGAAGAAAATCAATAAAAAAAAAATGTGTTTACTAAATTGAAAACTTTTGTAATTGTAATTGCCTCTTGTACAGGTTTTATATGTAAACATTTTTATTGGAGTTGAATGTTGGGTAATGTTGTACATAGGTTTGTCTTTTCAAGTGCTTGTTGGTGAAAATAGTTTGCAATAAATTGAATAACTGATAGGATTTGTTTTGCTTGTTATGTGTTCATTTAAAAAATTTATTAACTGCTGTCAAAAAAGTAATTTTTTTAATTAAATGCCAAAGCAGAATGGATGCATTTTTAATAACCTTTTTATTTTACTTATTTGGCACAATTTTCATTAAAAAAAAACAGCACATTACATTATGAGCTTTACATAAAGGTTTAGCTTTACAAATTTGAATAGATGTTTTTTTTGTACTGCAAAAATAAAATAATTAAATTACATTCTCTGTCTTTACAAAATATATTAAGATCAATGAAGTAAAACTTTTAAAAAGAAATAAAAAACAACAACATTACAATCACATTTTGCACGTGTTAGCCAAGCCCTTAATTTCATTTACAGCACATGAAGCTTCTTTATTTATTTTAATTTATGAAAACACCAGCTAAGCATATCCTTGAAATAAGTAATGTACATTTTTATTCACAAATTTTTTTTAGAAATAAAGTTAATTCATCTTTGAAAGTGGTTGGGGTCATTTAACAAATTGAAAGAAACAGTTGTGTGACTGGATCTAGATGGCAACAGTTTGGAAAAAGATAGTTGGATAAAAATACTTGGGAGAGGAGAATAGAAATGGAGAAACCTTAAGGTACCAACATTGGGATATAATATAAGAGACAAAAATGTCTACCTTTACTGATAATTACCTGCTTGTCAACTCTCAATGATTTTTTTGGGGTATGGTATGAATAAATTGGATTGCATTTCAAACAGTTCTTACAAAAATAATTGTGTTACATCCAGTAAAAAGCTTTTAAATTCACTTTTAATTGGTTGCAATCATTTAGGATACACATAAATGATAAGATACAGTTAGTCGTAATGTGAAACATCTGATGAAATCTATTCTAAAAATAGCTGTGTTCGTAGACATGCAAGCTGACTTTAGAAAGGCACAAGTGACAATTTTATAAAAAGGAAAAAAGGGTGTCAACCAATAGTTCAGTGAGCTAAAGGTTGATGAGAGCAGTAGTTAGAGTGTAAATAGTTGCTGTTGAAGTTTGACAATCAAAATGAGAGAAACACTCATTGCAGGAATGGTGAGAAGGTGGATTAACTGTTGTCTAGTAGTGACAGTGAGTAGATCAATTAGAGCTAATATTATACAGATCACTCAAAAGTGGATCCTTAAGTTAATCCAGCAATTGCAGTAGACGGGTTAAGGAGTTAAGTGGTTACAGTGACTAAAAAGTAGATTAAGAAAGCAACATAGGTTAAGTTCAACAACTTATTAAATAGAGATCTAGATCTATTCTAATTGAATATATAGTTCATCCTTTGTGATTCGATGATGAGCACTTTGTCATCCAGGGGGCTGAGGGCTTTGCACTGGGGTTTTGTGCCTCCTCGTGTGGCTGGAATGTTCGGCTGCACACTGGACAGGTTATTCCAGCTGGAGCTGATGTCATTGGCTTTGCTTTTCTTCTCTGGCGCTTTTCTTCTGCCAGCGCTGTTCTCTTTTCCTCAGCAATTAGTGTGCCAGTTTTCACAGTGCGACGCCATGATGCTCTGTCATGTTGAATAAAAATTTAATAAGAAAGTAAAACACTTGTCAAGAGCAGTTTCTTCAAGGTCACATGAACTTGACCATTTTGAGTGTTTGGTCCACCTGAAGACCCTCAAATTTAGTTGATTAGAGTGTGGAATCCGCCAGGAAAACCAGCAGACTTAAGTTTGAGTGACTGATTAACATTACATGACTAGGTCTAAACTCACTCTAGTGTGACACATGAAATTGCATTTCGCATTCATGTACATAAATCTAGATCTAGATAGTTATAGTCTGGATTTAAATTTAAATCTAGACTATATATCATCTTCTCTTTTGAAGTAAATTGGCTTTTAAACTGTAGTCTGTAATTTACAAGATATCATATGGCATATGCCATCATATTATTCATATGGAGTCTAAATATTTTTATTCTATTTTAAAATACTCTTACAATTATTAATTTAGATATCGTAACCGTTTCTAGATCTAGATTAGATATAGAAAATTACGACAATTACGTATAGAGCTAGTATATTTAGATCTACCCTTTCCCTAGATTGTATCAACTATATTCCTTCATTATTTCTATTATCTAGATCTAGAATAGATCTAATGACTAGTCTAGAGTCACTAGACTACATGACTACGTTAAATTATTTGTTATTAATCAGTTATTCAACTATACTATTTCAACTTCAAGTTGTTGGAAATGGAAGGCCTTCGTTATTCGTTCGGAAGGGAAGCATTGTAAGTCCAAGTATAGATTTAATTTCTCTTTCTTTATTAATTTACAGTGAGTTAGATAGACCTAGATTAGATCTGTTAGATTTAGATCGCTATCTCTGGAATAGGATTGTCTGACATTATAGATCTTGATCTAGCTAAACGTTGCTGACTTATGCAGCTTTAGAAACTTATGTAGACTAGTCTAGATCTCGATCTAGATTTAGCACTCATTTGTACTAGAATTAAAATTATTACAGTCAAGACAAGCCTGATTGGAAGGCAATTTTTTGAGTATTGTTTAGGTCTAAGTAGATCTAGATTCTATATCTATTTAAAAAATATTAATAAAACTTTTCTAACACGAAGATAAAAAAGATTTTATAAATGTAGAATAGATTTACATCTATCTAGGTCTATCAAATAGAAACGATAGAAACATTTTTTTAGGTTAATATCGCTTAACTGTCAGAAATCTGTCTAATTTGTGTAAGGTCTTTTTAGATCTGTTAGAACTTCAAATCATGTGAATTGCATACACTAACTTATTACAAAGAACTATATTATTAATGTTCAAATTTGATTCATCGTTAAACATTAGAGTTCTATGCAGATATAAAGATTTAACATTTGTTGATTTTACGAATACTCTATATTTTCCAAAAAGGATTTAAAATTTCTTCAAGAAGTTCGGCGAATATCTGGCATATTCAAACATGATTAAGATGGCGTCTGTAGGGTGAAACCTGCATAGTTTCTGTTTGAAACATTCGTTAACTTAATAGAAATAAACTAACTGTAAGTTCAATTTCATATTTTAAATAACATTTAAAATAATGGAAGTTAAGCTTAATGTATTAATGGTATAATTTACCATTTAAATTTAAGTATAATAAAAAAAAAAAAAACAAGCTTGTCGTTTAACAACACAAGCAACTTTGAACTTAGCAAGCTCGAAGCTGCAAGGCTTACTAAGTTACTTACCTAGTTAACACTTTACTCATTACGACATTACTGTCTTTACTTAGGACTTAGCCTTGACTTAGGCTTAGGCTGCTTAGGCTTTATTTTTAGGCTCTCTCTCAATCTCTGAGACTCTGTCACTGTGTCAAGTGTGTCACTGACTCTTCTTAATAAGTCTTAGTCTTAATAAAAAAAAATTGACTAGCTAGAGATAGAGTGCTGCTAGACACTAGAATATTCAAATAATATTGTTCAAGACAAGTAAATAGACTGTAGTATGTAGTGTTAGGTAATACTACTAGATCTAGTAAGTAATACTAGGTAATAAGTAGATGTAGATCTAGTAGTAATAAGTAGTAGCTGTATTGAGTATTATATTTCTATTAGGTCATTAGGTCTAGGTAATAATTACTTAAATTAGTGTTATACACTGTTATAGACTACTAGACATGTAGACAGTCAAAACTCTGTCAATACTGACTATTCTAGATCTAGAATCTAGATTTAGCATTCTAATCTAGAGCTAGATCTGTTAACTAAACTAGTCTAGTATCTATATCTACAAGTAACAAAGTTACTGTTGTCAATACTAGATCTTGAGTAAATGAGCTACTCGAACCCATTTCATGTTAAGATTCTTATCATCAAACACCCCACTGTATTTGTAACAATTCACCTTTTTTTTATGGTTATGGCAGACCTGCCTACCGTTACGCAAAATGCGTATTCGTTACGCAAAATCTCCCAAAAATGACCGTCAATACGCAAATACGCATTTAACCTGTCGCGTTACGCATTTCGTATCCTTTTTTTTTTCTCTCTTGACTGCCTTACGAGCGGTCACGGAGGTCACGCGCTAAGCCGTTCTGTTGGGGGAGGGGGTGGGGGTGGAAGAAAAGGTGGGGGAACACATTGTGTCCAGATCTATACGTTGATACGTTGATTGGTTCTTAATAGCAATTAGATTTAGTCTAGAAATGAAGAAAGCGAGAGGGAGTGGCGGGTTGGTACTAGGTTGGTACCGTCAGTTAGCTGATACACCAACGTGACTTTTTTTTTTTTTTTTTTTTTTTTTGTAAGTTCATTAGTAGAAATTAATTATGTTGAATCCCTGATTCCCGTATTCATTTGTATAGAAAAAAATATCGAAGTGCTATCCATTCAAAACACATTGAGTGACATTGTAGATATCTTGTCTAGATCTAGATCTGGATTCTAGATCTAGAATCTAGATAACTTGTTATACAGGAATAGATCTAGCTAGAGTCTAGCTAGCAGCTAGTCATTACGTTATGTCATGATTCTCAACATTAGTCATTACTATACTCTACAATCTAGATCCAATTTAGTTGTAGTATGATTTAGATTGACTAGATCTAGATCGATAACATCTACTACGATCTAGACTAGATTCTTAGTCTTAGTATAGAATAGATCAAGAATGAAGGTAGGCCTACGAAAGTTTGGAGTAGACCTACGTTTGTAGCGGATCCACGGCATCGGTAACACTCGAGCCCAGATCTAGAGTAGATTATATTCATTATATAGACAGATCCAGATCTAGGCTAGATATCATCTCTATTGTCGTATTGATCTAGATTTAGATTGTAGATCTAATCATGACATCTAGATCTAATATTATATATATATATATATATGACAAAATAGTGGATCGCGTAAGTGTTACGCATTCTGGTGCCAAAATACGCATTTTGAACATCAGCGTTACGCATTTGGACTTTTTTTGGTAGGCAGGTCTGTTATGGCAAAACTAGTAAATTCCATTTCTTTATAGTTTAGACACATATGGACTAGAATCTAGTTAATTCTAGTTTCATCTACACCTGAAGACAATTTTTTTTTTACATGGAATCAAAGTGCATTGTTTACCTCTCGTGAAGAATGAAGTAGGAGGTCATGGGTTAAGGGCTATTTTTTTTTTTTTATTAACCAATTTAAGTCATTGGTTAATATGCATGACTAAATGCATGACGCGTAGGATGTATTATATAAGATAAGATAAGGGTGTTTTTTTTTTTGACAATGATCATGATGCATCAGCTCAACAAAACCTATATATTATACTTCTTATTAGGCAGGAAGATAGGTGCAATTAATTGTTTAATCTGTCCCTTGCTATCCATCTATCTATCTATTCTACTATTCAAACACTCCATATCTCAGCTCAGAAAGAATCGAACACTAGTTTAATGTTGCAAATTCAAATACACTTCAATACACTCTTTTCTCCAGCCAAGACATGGTACCTATTGCCTTGGCCTGGCTATCCTGCTGTTGATGTCTATGTCCAATAGCACATCATTGGAGATGTTGGAGCCAAGATAACTAAAAATGGTCCACCGTTTTCAGCAGTTGCCCATTATTGGTGTTTTAAAATAATATTTTGGTGTTGATTTGAATAATATTGAAGTTAAATATTAACCAATTTTGTTATATTTAGATTGTGCCACATGCTACAAATCTATCAAAATTAAATACTTTTTTTTTCTTTTTCAGAAATAGTGCACTTGTTTGCTTTAAATTTTGATAACTGGTGCTATCAATTGAAATTCAGACATTTGCTTACTCTATCAAAGTGATAGGGAGTTGAGTTGGCTTAAAATGACTGAGTTGTACAAACCTGGAGATAAAATCTTTGCCAAGATGAAAGGCTATCCACACTGGCCTGCAAGGGTAATTGCTCTTTTATAATAGTCTTGGACATTTCACTCCAATATTCACAAATTGTTTCCTAAAATATTTTACTGATCATTTAGAATAACATATTTATACATTTTCTTCTTTCATCAGATTGACTATATCCGCGATAATAATGTCAAGCCTCCCAAGGGAAAATATCCCATTTTTTTCTATGGCACACATGAAACGTAAGGCATTACTAAATATAAATACTGTGCTAGTATATTTTGTATTTTAACTAAATATTTAAAATGCTGCGATGGAGAAATGTCTTTTGTTAAAGTAGGCATCTCCTTACTTGACTAGTTGACATTATTTCTAGAGGTGTGGTTTTGATAGTTTAAATGATACCATTGTCACCCATTCCTTATTATATTTATAATAATAACTCGATATAATCTACCTTAGGTCTTGATACGTCTAGGTGTCCCTGATTCAGTTCTAGTTAATGAAATAAAACAATGAAACCACTAGATCAAACACATAAACTTTAATCAGCTTTACTGTATATCACACACGCTGGTCTCTCTCTGATCAACCTCTGACAACAAAACACACTTCTGGTCATTCGCACAGATTGTAAAAATAGATTATACATACATACACACATTCATCCGTGACAACCATAATAAACATTGTATACACAAAAGGTAGGTAAGTTGTTAGCTTAGTTTTTACTTAACTTTAATACCACTTTATATCAGGAATAAACAACAACTTTAATACCACTTGATATTAGATTGTAATTAACACTTTAATAGCCGTATGATATTAAAAAAACAAATAACTTAAAAACCATTTGATATCAGAAAATAAATACAACAGAAGTTTTTTTTTTTTGTGATAGCATCTTAACATAAAATTTTTACAAAACTGACCAAAGAAGTATGCTTTTGTTTTTTTAAATAATTTATGTGTGTGTGTGTGCGCTCAATATTGTCAAATAAATTTTGTGTATTTTATAATATTGAAAATATTAATATTTGTTTGGGATAAAAAAAAAATTTTTTTTTTCTAAAACTGTAACCAACAATAATTTTTGTGTTTTTTTCTTTCTTCAGAGCATTTTTGGGTCCTAAAGACATTTATCCTTATGAAAAATTCAAGGATAAGTACCACAAACCCAATAGTCGCACAGCCTTTAATGCTGGATTGTGGGAAATTATAAATAATCCAGATGTTGTGTTTCAACCAGCGGTCAGTTGTATAAACATTTAGATAAATTTTATTATAATAAAGTTATGTCTATATGATTTTGAATGCGTTAACAAGCTAATATTTTATGATATATTATTATCTTATAACATTATGGCTTCCACTCAACTCTTCTTGTTAGAGGGTATAAAAAAATGCTTACATACTGATGACCAAAATTGAGAAAACGTTAATTGAAAATACTATTGGTGAATGATTAGACTCTAGTAGGTAAATCTAATACATTTATGATGTGATGAAAGATATTAGACTATCACACTGAATAGTGTTTGAAATGAATATTACTGGTTCCAATGGGAATATTTTAAGGATGAAATAAAAGTAAGCTATTTATAGTTTTCTCACTTTGGCGCTATGTAAGCTTTTGTGCATTTACGATTGAAAGTTGCTATTTGTGAATTAGCTATTCCAAATCTTGTGTATAAAAATATACACATGAACTAGTATGAGTATCTATTTTGGTATGATTGTACTCACTTGGGTGACCATGCCAGCAACTTTCATTAGTGATGACCTCTAGGCAAGGAGAGTTGTTTTGCCCAGCCCAATTGGTTTGTTGTGTGGTTCCCCAGGTAACTAACATTCAGCTTACCGATGAACCTGTTGGTGATGATGATGTTGGTGACACTGCTGATGATACTGAACAGGTGGAGGAAACTGAGACACCTAAAGGAAAGAAAGTGAGTTTAGATGATTGCCATTTTGGAATTAAAAAAAGAGCCTAATAGACCAAACTAGGAATAGTTAAATTGTTTGTATTAAACTAAAGTAAAGTGAAAGCTAAGCGCTTGACTTTCTTCTCATAGCTAAGAAGAGACATATCTACCATTCAACTTTTTTTTCCAGAATCGCCCTGCCTACACCAGAATTTTTTATTTTCTTTGCTTTCATACTGGAGCTTCTTTGATCCACCAAGTCCAACTCCAACTGTTATTTTCTTTCAGTAGTGCCTGCATAATTCACCGAAATTAGACATATCTGTTGAAACCTTACATGCCATTCTATTGCCCATTGAACATAAACATCAGGACAGGGAGAGAGGATGCTGAGCTCAACAAAAATCTTGCTATATATTGACATGAACAGAATACCAAGCTATGATCATGAAGTTAATTTATTATCAGGGTTCCCGCGGCCTCCTGATTTTTCAGAAGCTCCTGGAAATCTCCTGAAATTGCAAAATATATGAAAAAGTCCTGGAAATCTCCTGAAAAGTCATAAGAATCTCCTGAAAAATAGACAAAATTGTCTTTTTGGGTGTCCTTCAATATGAAAATCGCAGATCCTACAGCCGATTAAGAAAAAAAACCGGCATTGTCGGCTTTCATTTAATAAAAATGTAATAATATGGCGAATTCAAGCCTAAAACGAAAGTTCTAATACTAGTCACTGGCATATATAAACATAGATCTAAGTACTGGTATTCTAAGTCTATCTCGATCTCAAAAGTGATTTTTAAAAAAACAAATCTAGATTCTAGATCTACATAGATTTGATAGATCTAGAATTAGAATGAAAATGCTAGATCTATTTTATCTAGATCTAAATCTAGAAAGACTTAGATATTAAAATTAAGACTAGACCGTAAATCTAGATTAGAATTAGATCTATCATTTAGATCTAGATCTAGCCTGGGCCATGCCTGGCCTAGGGCTAGACTAGTACTGTTACTGTAGTAGTAGTAGTAGTAGTAGTAGTAGATCTAGTACGTAGTACTCACTCTAGTAGGTAGATCATAGATGATCATGATGATGATCTAGAATTCTAGATCTACTAGAAATGACTAGATCTAGATCTATTACTATATGTATATTATAATATTATGTAGATCTATTCTATATCTAGTCTACTAGATCTACTATGTAACTATGATCAGTACGATCTAGATCTAGTCAATCTAGAGCTAGACTAGTTATCTTCTAGATCTAGTAGTAGTACTAGTAGATCTCTAGTCAGATCTAGATAGCAGATAGAGATAGATATATCTAGTCAATCTAGATAGAGACAGATATAGTTACAGACAGTATATAATAGATTAATAGATAAATAGTTATAGCCAATAATCAATATACTGAATATAGGGCCTACTATTCTACTTTTACTGTACTTTTTAGGGTGGAGGACTTAGAATATATATGATTAATGGTATAGATTATATTTTTAGATCTAATAGAGATCTACTTAGATTCTGGAATCTCTCTCTTAGTTTTAGTTTTATAAATCTAGATTGTGAAGTAGATGGGGCTTAGAGTATAGTGTAATATGGTCTATATAGTATTTAAGCTGCTATATAAAATTAAACTATTCATGGTTTTACTGTCAAATTCACTTCTAGCTTTATGATTCAGAGCTAGATTTTATAGATTTAAAGACACCTATTGTTAATAAAAACAATGAATGCAAGAGATTTCCACTGAAATAGGAAACTGATATTGATAATGTGTTATACATTGCAATTTGTTTAATTTTAGAGATTTTAATTAATTCCTTATGTTGACTAATACAAGCAATATATATAGAGAGAGTAGTGCAAATAGGCTTATTGGTTTACAAGTACTTTTTTACTCTTTAATCAGTTACTTTTGAATTTGCTAATTTGAAAAGGAAAAAAAAAATTGTATACATGTATATGGTAATTCTTATATTTATTACTAAATATAGATATAGTTCGCGTTTTTCCGCTCCTGAAATCGAATATTTTCTCCTGGACATCTGAAATCCTAATCTCAGAATGGTGGGGGAACCCTGTATTATACTAAACTGTCATTTCAACTATTTGAATCGAATGGAAAAGTTATTTTGGTCTAAAAAAAATATTTTATGCATTTTTGACATCTAACACTTTTATTTCTTCAGGTGTCTGGAAAAAAGGTTCAGGGTCAGAAAAGAAAACGGAAGGAGAGCACCTCTTCAGCTGTGAGTGTGAGCATTTTAATGAAATCTAAAAACTGCTTGCATTAATTTGATGTTCGTTGACCCAAGTGTCAAGTTTGTAAAAGAGAACTTTACAGTTGTTATCACCAAACACTGTGAAAAGTTTTCTTTACTGTTTGCTTAATGTAAGAATCTATAGTCATGTGTCATAAATTTCTCACAGTTTCATATTTATTATATCTGATATACTCAGGCTGAAAAGCCTGCTGCTAAAAGGGCCAGATCTGCCACTATACCAAAGGGAAAAAAGCTTTCTGGGAAGGTTGGTAAAACATCTTCAACTCCTTGTGTGAAAGCTGAAGAAGGAGAGGAGGAGGAGGAAGAAGAGTTGGATGCGCCCCCAAGTGATGACACTGGAGATGAGGTAAAAAAAAAACTTCATTGTGATTATTTATTAGTTGTTGTTGTTTTACGTTTGTGCATTCATTTATCTCTTTTTATTTATCTCTTTTATATTGCATCGTACTCTGTGACTGCCGATTTGAGAAACCTCAGCTTGTTTCTTTTGTAGGATTTTGCAATGGAATCTGACAGTGGAGAAAAAGCCAAGAGGAAGAGGAAAAGCTCTGTCAGTAGCAGAAAAAAGACAGATGAGGAGACAGAAGATGATGGTAGTTCTGTTGGTACAAAAAAACGCCAGACCAAAGTGGCTGTTAGAAGGAGAATACCAAAGCCAGAAGGTGGGTGTCAGTTATTTTTATGTGTAAAAATAGAACAAAAGATTTTTGTTGAATGAAACCTTTAGTCTTTAAAAAAATAATGCATGTGTACTACTCTTTCTATTCAAACTGTTTTTTCACTTGTTAGGAAATATCCATAGGATAGAATAAGTTTATTTGCTGGCAATACAAGTTGCCTACTAGGTCTACCAAACAATTCTGACCTTAGAGATTGTTTTAATTTACATAAGGTCTGTAATTAGATTAGCCTCCCTTACTCAAAAGCTTTATTTAGAACTAAAAAATATTTACTTTGTTATCCCCCAATCCTTATTCATTCTCATTTTCTCATTGTCCTCGTTCCCTGCTAAATGCATGTTCCTACATATTATATGAAATGGTTCTGACCAATAATTTATTCTGAGTGATGTCCCTTGGTACTTGCATAAGTTAGGTTACCAAGAGACCCGAACAAGACACTGCCCCCAAACAGCCCTATAGAACGAAAATAATAATGAGAACGAGAAAGAAAAAAGTATATATTCCTTATATCAATCAAAATATAGTAATGCATTTTTTAATAGGCTGTATGGCAACATTCTTTACATTTCAAAACTTCAGTGCCAGTGAATTACATTAGGGTCTACTGTTCAGGTATCCCACATGTACTTGGTCATGAAATTCTGAGAAGAATAATACAAAACAGCATTAAGACTTCCTTTATCATTGATAATCTCAAAATAAAATATCATTAGCTTAACGATAGATTTTTTAATTTTAAAAGTAAGACTCATTCCATTAGTTATGGTTGTAAAGTTTAAACAATAACATTGTGGGTGAACATATTTTTGTCCATTATTAAAACTACAAGAATTATTTTTTTTTCAAGGAGCATCAAGTAAGAAAAGAAGCAGAAGTAAAAAGCAAGAGGGAACTGGTTCCGAGGGCAGCTTGGGATCTATATCAAGGTTAGTACGTGCTTGTTTTTTTAATGATGAATTTCTGTCATGTTTACAATTGATTGTTATTAGAAAGTATCGTAATCGTTTAGTACTACTGGCTTATTGTCTTTTAAGATGTCTCATCTGCCATAAGATTTGAATATTTAATAGAAAGTTAGATAGTTTAATAAAATGAAGATTTGGTTCTGGTTTTAGTTTACTTCTTAAATCCCTTTCCTCTTTTATATTGTCATCTTAATGTGAATGGAACAGGACTATTTTGACTAGCAAGCCCAATTGCATTTGGCTTTAATCCTAACTTTATATCTTGTTTTATAAATATGAAAGCATTTTAACGTCACATTTATCAGAGATATGTTTATATTGAGACACAGAAAATTAAAAACAAAATATGTGACATGCACAAAAAGAATGTATAATTAAAAAAAAACAACACACACACTAAAAAAAACTATAGCATGAAAAAAAACACATTTTTCTGATCTTTAGTACTTGGTTCTTATTGCTCTCTTCTTCACCAGCGTAATTGTATAATTTGTTTACTTATAGAACTCGTAGTGCACGTGTTCAGATTGGGTAAACATTTTTGTCTTCAAAACTTTAGCATTTATTTTGTTTTGTATTAGAATTTTAACATTAGTTCTGGCCTTTACTTTGTTGTATGCAACACATTTGTTTTCAGTTTCATATGTTGTATTGGTTCTAACAAGTTAAAAGATTTCACTTTTTTTTTTTTTCAAACGTTGAAAAAAAAATGTATTATTGTATTATTTATAATGTGATGTTTTACGCATTCATTATTGTTAGGGATGTAGGTTTGGTAAGAGTGGACAAATAGCTTAATGGCTGGCATTAAAAATACTTTTACAATTGTATGCACTTTTTTTTGTGTGTGGAATTAAAAAAAAAAAGAAATTAAAATACAGTTTAAAAAGGGAAAATTTGTTGCTATAGCAAAGAGAAGAGGATAAAAAACAACTGTCGCAGACACAATGTCCATGGCATGCGTTTCAGTTAGTGTTTTCATTATTAATTTAATTTACATCATTTGAATATTGCACTGATGTGTCCTTCTGTGCAGATTCTATTTCATTAGCACAATTATTTTCTACCATTGCTCTTTTAGATATAGTCATTTAACATTTATTTTAATATTTCTCTACCTTATTGTTTGGCAAATGTCTCAGTATCTCACATCCCTTCCAGCTATTAACTCTCTCATTTTGTGTTTTCGTATAATTAGTGATGACGAAATAGAAGACGACAATGACAGTGGCGGCATCAGCTCCTGGAAGAAACAGGAAGAAGAACGAAAGAAAGAGGTTGAAAAGAAGATGAAGGAGGAAGCAGAAAAGAAAGAAAGAGAAGAAAAAGAAAGAATACAGAAAGCCAAAGCAGAACTCAGATTAGAGAGACAGAAGAAAAGTGAGGATGGTGCAGAGGGTGGGGAAGACGAGGCTGTAGAAGAACAGAGTACTGAGAAACACAGTAAAAGAGAAAGAAAAGCCAAAAAATTTCAAGACTTTGTCCTAGCCAAAAAGGTGAGCATTCTTTAATATATCAAGCTAATTGTAATGAGGTTGCTTTTTCATTTGTCATTTAGAGTACTTTGCTTGAATACACTTGAGATTGTTTTGTTTTGTTAAGAACCCTCTGCCACCACCCAGAGTACTAAATTTGTAAAAAAAAGTTTTTACTTCTTTGATATAGATTTTGCTTTATCTTTTAGAATAAAACAGTGAATGCCAGATATCTCCAGTCTTTTTTTTTCCCTCCTACTTTACAAATTTTAATTAGATAATCCTTTATGGATATTTTTTTTTTTTGTAATTCATCTATATTGTAAACAGCATGGAATGATCATAAGTTTTTTAAATATGTTAACCCAATAACGCTTATTGTGATAGGATGCTTTGTTTATCCCATTAGCCTTATGCGGTAAGATGCGTTAAAATGTTAGTAGCAGTTTTCTTTAACTTTCATTGTCTCATTCAAAAGGAGAACACAAGCATGGCGGCACTTTTATAGTGAAAGATAGATGTGTACAGATATTTTATTAATTAAAAAATAATAATTTGAAACAAAAGTGCTGGTAAGGCATACCAGGGAAATAAGTAATTTGGAAGCTTGTTTTTATTCTAAAGGTAGTCTAAAAGTTTGTTGCTGTGTTTTGTTTAAATTTTTTTTTTTTTTCATTTTAAAAGAGTTCTCTCTTTTTGCTTGAAATAGAGGGTAGTTTTTTTAAACAAGAAATAGGTACAATTGTGTGATTATGATAGGGTATATATAGAGAGAAGAAATAAACTCTGAGATCAATTATAGGGCAAGGGAATAGATTAAAATATATAGTAAATCCAGGAATGAAATACATTTAGCATTGAAATGTGATATGAAATATAGAGCACTGAAATAATTTTTATCATCAGTTTGAGCACTAAATGTTAATTTGTATTATAGGACCAGGACAGAATTAATGCTGAGGCAAAAAGGAAAAAAAGAGTCAGTGGTGATATTGAGCAAGAGAAGAAGGACAAGAAGCCAGAGGTGAAAGAAGAGCCTAAGCTGGAAAAGAAAGATGCCTCCAAGAAAGAGAAGTCACTCCCTGTTAGCACTGAGGAGGCTGGAAACAAGAAGGAACTTGACACTGGAGAAAAAGAGAAAGTAAAAGAGGAGATCAAAGTGGAGACTACTGTGACTGGAGAGAAGATTCCAGTGGAAGACAATTCTGGTTCTAGTGTTCCCAAAGAAGAAGTTGAAAAACTAGAAAGCACTCCAACAGTAGTGGAGAAACAGGACAGTGCAACCAAAGGAGATAATAAACAGGAGAGTGCCTCTAAAGGAGGGGACAAGCAGGACAAACAGGATATTGCTTCTAAAGGAGGGGACAAACAAGACACTGCCTCTAAAGGAGGGGACAAACATACCACAGTTTCTAAAGGAGACAAGCATGAGACTAGACACAAGCATTCTAAAGTAAGTTTTGCTATTTATTTTAAAAGTATGTTTATGGTTTGGATGTCAATGTGCCAACAAATGTTTAACTTATGTCAGGCACTATTACGAATTGTAAAATGAATTTCCTTCATGCTAATACAACTTTACTGCAATCATGAGCAAATAGACATTTTCTGGTTCAGTTTGGAGAACTATCATTTATTTAAACAAACAAAATAAAAGTTGTTTTTTTTGTTTTTTTTAAAAAGACCATTCCTCCCTTATTCAGCTGACGAACTTTTGTAAGAGTGATTATTTGTCTCTTTCTAAAACTTTTGAATGATAGATTTAACAAAAATGAAACATTTTTAAATGTAGGAGAGATATTATATTAAAAAATTAGAATGGTCAAACTAGAGTTTTCACAGTGTGGCCAATTAGCTAGTAATTCTTTCCCCTAAACTATACATCAACAGTCAAATTTCTGGGCAGGTTTTTGATGTTTCCACTCACCCATGAAGATTTTGCAACCTGAAAAAAGGAATTGTAAAAAAAAAAATAGATTCCAACTTAGCTTATTGTAATCTCTTTTTATCTAAATTACAGACATTTAAAAAAAAAAAGAAGATAATTACTTCCTATGTTTATCCTTGTGTCAATCTAGTCATGCATGTTAATTAGAGACCTAAACTCTGCCAAGTCATTGGTTTAACTGGCTGATTTAGGCAAATCCCTTTGCTAGACTTTTGAACATGAATCTTGTTTTAACTGTGAGGTACTTGAAATGTAATTTTGTATATTTTGTTGAATGTTTTAAAAAAAAATGAATCTCTATGTTTGTGCTCAGGAGAGAAGATCTAACCATGAACACAAGCCTGAAGAAGACAGAGGCAAAGAAGAAAAAGTGAAGACACACAATGATGAAGAGAAG
Organism: Biomphalaria glabrata; assembly: GCF_947242115.1. NCBI lineage: Eukaryota > Metazoa > Mollusca > Gastropoda > Planorbidae > Biomphalaria > Biomphalaria glabrata. The sequence continues at coordinate 5,359,771 of NC_074728.1, forward strand.
AAAAGAAAGGAAGATGAGAAATCCAGAAAGCTAGAAAAAGAAAAGAAACTGTAATGATCAGTTTTGTATTCTACACCTTCTGCATGACTACTTTCATTGTCTCTGCTAAACATTTCACTTGTATCTGAACTTGTAACCTGAAATACATTTCACTTTTATCTGATATTTATTAGCTATCCTTACACTTTTATTTAATTATGTAACTTGTACCGCGATGTTTCACTTTTATCTAATAATTTAAATTGTAGCTATACATTTCACTTTTATCTGATAATGTAACTTGTAGCTGGATGTTTCACATTTCACTTGCTTGTTATTAGAATGTAACTATTTTACTTTATCAACAGCCAACTGGAGAAAGAAAGGAAGAAGCAAGAAAAACTGGAGCAAAAGAAGAGAGAGAAAAAGGAACAGATATCACGTAGGTTTTATTAGTTAGTTCATTTACACTCATGTTTTTGGTTTTGTTAAAAATAAGGCTTAAACCAATTTATGTCAAGTGTTTTGTTAGTGGAATACCCACCTCAACCTAGTTATGATCATGGCCCCTGCAGGAATGTAATTTTTTTACTAATGTAAACTTTCTTGATATACACCTTATTATGTTGCGCTGCAGCCTCTTCAAAAAGTAATGTCCTTTTTCTGCACATTTTTGAAGATCCATCTGAAGGCAAATGAATATATAACTTTCCTGAAATATGTCATGTAACAGTGATGCTATCAGCCTGTGAAAAAGAAACAACCATTGTTGTATTAGTAATACTTATAATTTTGCAAGTTCCATTTTTGGAACATAAGGCAAAAGCGCTACCAGTTTCACTAATAATACCTTTTACTTTTGCACCTGTACATTTCTCTGAAAATGCTCTAGGAACAAAGAACAGATGTACATAATATACTTCTTTGTGCTGTCATGAGACAGGATTGCTATGAAACCTTTTTTTCAAACTTGCATTTTACTGACAGTAAATTTATGTGCTGTCAATGCAAATTTAAATCCAATGGACACGTTTTCTAAGCCGCTACATCCCTTAAAATGAAAGATGCATAAAAGTCATTTCAAATGAAACATTTTTCAGTCACAACCAATCTATTCATGGTTCCTTATTTCGATCGTCAAGGGTGCAAACAATTTATTAGTGGTAATACCATTTGTTTCGGCTTCAAGTTATGGATGTGGCGCCACTTGTCTTAGCTGCTAAATTATGAGTAATATGCTGTTGGTGCATCTTTTATCCTGCAGTTTTGTTAGGCACTTTTGTAGTTACATCTTGGACAATACCATTTTGCATTTTATACCTTATACTTTATGCCAAAACTTAACAAGAAAATACAGCAGCCATAGTCTACAGCTGTTTAGGCCGTCAGGAAACACAACTCAGCTTGAGTTATATTTCAAAGTTAAAATTCTTAGTGTACATCAGGATTTGAGCTCAAGGCTCCTAAGATTGTTTAATTCCCCTCAGCCACTTATATAATATTAGATATTAACTATTAATTATAGTTCTGTACTTCTCCTAATGATGTCTTATATTTTTTTTTTGTACATGTATTTAAACAGAAAAAAAACATAAGGCTTTGATTTCAATGTTATTTTCTAAATGTTCTTATCTGACCACAGTCAGCCTTGCTGAGAACACTCTCATCCAGATGGACACAGAAATCAAAAAAGCCCTCAAGATTGACAGCCTGGTAAGTTAAACTGGATCAACCAATTATAATCCAGTTTAATAATAATAATAATAATCTATATTGTCCGTATGGAAATTTGTCTTACAATTTGTGCATTACACCAAACAAAAAACATTATAACTATAAGAAACCAAAGTGTACATTCACACCAGACTCACTCATAATTTGCATGTGACAAAGTTTATACCAGATTGTTCTTATTTAATGATTTGATTGCCAGCAAATTTAGATTTGATCAATGAAAATTGGACTGAGCAGCACTAGCTGACCCTGAAACTGCAACATTATTCTTCAGGCTTGTATTGTCAGACAACAGATTGTGATATAAATCTAAAGACCCCAGTTTTATTTGTTTCATTTAAAAGAAATGAGGCAAACACACTTTTTTTAAATTTTCGAGTAATCATTTTAAAAGGTCAACATTATCATGGATATGCTTCTTTTTACCTTGACCTTTAATTTTTTTCCATAGGATATAAACAAATGTGTTGCCATTCTGGAGGACCTGTCTGTCATTCCAGTGAATCCTCTTTTGTTGAGGAAGTACCCTGCCATTATGACCACCATCAAAAAGTGTCGAAAATTCTCAAAAAGTGATGCCATTCGTCAAAAGGCAGAAGTCATCTATCACAAATTTAAGTCATTTTTCTTGGCTGAAGATGCTGGAAAGGTAAGAATGTGATTGTAGGCTAATCGTTTTCTGAAATAAATTAGTTGTAAAGTTTTTGACTTGTCTGTGTTTGAATCCTACTTCGGCAAGTTTGAAGTGTAAGTCTGTTGGCATTTTCTTAATGTCTAGCTATAGCTGTGATATTCTGCATGCATTATAGATTATCTTCCATAAGGGCTGATTGTTATACTTTGATTTAATTTTTTTATTGGCTAATCAAAACTGTTTTAATTTTGTGTTGGACCATATTTTTTTTAAGGCACTAAACCATAAAAACTGATGACCACCACTCCTTTTGTGATTATTTTAGATTTTAAAAACTTTCATATTACCTAAGAAGATTTTCAAGTGGAGATTTTCTCTTATTGTTTGTGATAGGCCTTGATCTTGTAGTTGTATGATGGCTGTCTGACTTCAACAGATTACTCAGAAGATGTTTGAGTTTCTTGTACAGGTGTATTAGATGCGTTTAAACTACTAAAACAACAAGACCTACACATTAACAAGATGTAAGGACTAAGCCCAAACCATTAGATACTTGAATAAAGTTGTGACATAATGGGGAAATAACTATTTTTGATTGATTGTAAAGTGAGGAGTGACTCCCCTAAAGAAATTTATATAAGGGCATGTAGCGTGTGCTTAATTGCCACTTGCTCTTGAGTTACCAGCTTGACCACTGGACCTGTGTTGTGAACTGTATATATTTTTTTCTGTTAGTTAATGGTCATGTGTCTTGGGGTGTGACATAGTGGGAAAATTACTATTTTTGATTGATTGTTAAGTCAGGAGGGATTCCCCTTAATAAGTTTATTTTGAATTCATAACACCAACTGACTAAAAATTACATAAATAAAAACTAAAACTCACTAATCCTTGACACCACTGAATGTCGTGTTTTAAGTCCATTAACTATGGTGCGTCTCTATTCTAACTCTTTATCAGTTCTGCTTCTTTATTTTTTGTTTTTTATTTTGAGGTCTGATAATCTTAGGTGTGAATGCAAGTGAGTATGGATTGAGGTCTAATAATCTTAGGTGTGAGTGCAAGTGAGTATGGATTGAGGTCTGATAATCTTAGGTGTGAGTATAAGGGAGTATGGAGTCTAAAACTCTGGCTCTTGTTTATCTTTGGACTGTGTGTCACATCAAAACAACTTGTTCATAAAATTTTTGTTTGTTTCAGCTTCTTGAACCTAAATCAAAACTTAGAGAAAATAAAGAAAATGAAGTTGCGCAAACAAGTGTGGACAGCTCTGTTAGTGCAGGAGCAGTTAGCTCCTCTGGCATTACCAACGGCATTGGCACAAACAGCAGTCCCAATGACGCAGGGGATAAGACAGAACAGACCTGTGAGGCGCAGGCTTCCAGTGCCGTCTCAACCAGTTCTGACCTGAATGGCGCAAACACTGTGACAGAGCAGGTGCCTGTAGGTGATGCTAAATCACTGACTACGCATATAAACTCTACTACTGCTAACTCTGAACAATCTGTGTCATTGGCCATACCAGAGGTAGATACAGACAACACATCAGCATTATCCACAAACTCTATTTTTGAGAAAGTTGTTTCCGGATCTCTTTCATCAACACAGTTTATCCCAGGTTTGGGTGACACATTTCAGGAAGGAGTGGATTACAAAGCATCGCAGTCTCTTAGCGTGACTGCCTCGCCCAGTGCCACCCAGGCTAATAGCTCAACCAGTGACACGGATAACAGCGCCCCAAAGAAAGACTTGTCTGCTCATCCTTCTCACAGTGATAAACCATTGGCCGGGGAGCCAGTGACCTTTGACCCCCGCCGTCCCCTGAGTCTTCCACTTCCACCAACAGTTGGAGAGGATGAGCTCGATGAGGACGACGACATGGACATAGTTGACTCTAATATAGAAGAAGCTCACACCATCAACCCTATAATTCCAGATTCACTTGGACAAGTGAACTCATTTTTAAGTAACATGGTCTCAAACGCTGTCAGGTGAGTATTTGTGGCCTTAGTGTTAGGGACATTAATGTAACATTATTAGTAATGCCATAAACCTGAGTGCCGCTGAGTCTTGTACTTAAAGTATTTCTTTAAACACTTTTACTTAAAAGCATACTTCTTTAAAGCATTAGTATAATTTATAGAATCTGGGATGTTCAGGTGTGGACAAACATTTCCAGACTTGTACAGATGTAAAACTGCTTGCCTGGCTGGCATCTGTCTTTTGGCCTCTTCATTTCAAAAGTGTTTTTTAACCTTTTATTGGGGATTTTATTAGTCAAATGACTAAAAAATTTGGGCAATACAAAAAGGGATAAGTCCATGATAATGATCATTTTATTCAATTATAAGAAAGGTAATACTGTTAAGATGCTTCAAAAAGAGACTTAACATTCTTTACTAAAAACTTACTTGCTCGACACATAATTAATGTCAAGTTGTTCTTAAAGAATTAACAGCTTTGTATTGTTGGTATATAATATGCACACATATTCAAAATCTTGACTTTTTTTTTTTTTTTTTTTTTTTGCTTATTAGAGCTATCCTTGTCTAGATGAAATTTTATTTTTTACCATCTCAATCTAGATTAGGTCTAATGAACTGTATTTACATTTCATCTCATCTGCTACCTTTCCCCCTTCTTATACCAATGATCTACATCTGTTTTTAGACGTGAGAGTTTGGGAGGGGGGTCAGAAAAGTTTTCTGTTCTTATTTCTATATTCTCGCATACTACTTTCATCCTCTCCTGTGCTCATAAGCCTAACTATTTCAATTAATAATCTACCTTCCTGTGCATTATTTCAGATTTTGATTACCGGTACTGAAGATATAATTCATTAGCTTAGAAGTAATTTTAAAAATTAAAAAAAAAGTATTGAATTTTTGAAATGTAATGTGTAGTAAATTTATCCTTGCTCATATAATCTAATAATCTGCATAATGTTTGAAGCTAAATTTATTTTGTGGCAATATCAGAACTTTAATTAATTAATATTTACTTTAGAACAAATTTGACATCATCAAAATCAGCAGGAACTTGTGAAAGTTTACATTATTTACCAGCATAAATATAGTATTTTAGAAGATTAGTTAGCTTACACATATAATTATTCATATCATAGCCTTTTATTACTTATATTCATTTTGAATATTTATATATTTTTTTTGCCATTACAATCTTACAGGCAGATCACAGCTCTAGACAGATTGACCAGCAACTATAGCACAGCACCTCCAGTTGCTGTGGACAGCCACCAGTCCCTACCAGCATCCATCTCTGGGAGAAGAAGTCACCAGTCTTCAAGCCATGATGAGGACAAGGAGGTTTTGGAATTGGAGGATGACGATGAAGAGTTGTTAGAATCAAAGGTATGACCAGTGACGACATTATGACATAAGGTTTTTCTGGAAGTTATGCCTTATTTCTCAAGATTTGGTCCATAAACATTGGACTGAACAGCACAAGCTGAATCTCAAATTGCAACATTATTCTTTAGGCTTGTATTTTATGAACAGGTTGTGATATAAATCTATAGACCTCAGATTGTGGCTTTAATCCTCAGACTAGTGTTGTCATATGTCAGATTCTGGCTTTAATCTTCAGACTTTTGTCAAACCTCAGATTCTGGCTTTAATCTTTAGATTATGACGCGTTGTCAAACCTCAGATCATGACATTAATCACCAAGACTTTGTTGTCACATTGTGACCTCAGTCCTAAGATTTGTCTTCTTTAAAAGATTATTATATTATCTTGGTCTTCATTCTTGTCTTCCTTCTAATGTCTCAATTAGAACTATTTCTCTGGTATGTTTTCAGCGTAGAGACTTAAATGCCAGGATAGAAGAGTTGATGAGGCAAGAGCAGGAGGGAATGGCATCAGATGAGGAAGAGGATGTTGCTGCAGGCGGTGGAGATGAAGCCATGCCCAGGGTGGAGGAGGCCAAAAGGTCGCAGGAAGAGGAGGAGGAGCCTCTAATTGATGATGATGAGCTGCATAATTTGTTGGGAGTGTGAGAGACAGTGAGGTCATAATAAGAATGTGCGCTTCTGTGTCAGCTGTTGTTGTGTGTGTTTGTATGTAAATATTTATATATAAAATAACTTACTGTACATAGTGAATGTCTTGTTGTTTGTTTATATTGAAGTGAATGAGTTACAGAATGCTGGATGTTGATAATTTTATTTAAAAAAAAACAATTTTAATAATTCATATCCACCTAGCTGTTAAATTGTCATGCAGTTATCAAATCACATTGACAAGATGTGTATGTTGTAATCATAGGTGACAGCATTAGATTTTGTTGGTGTAGGGTGGAGGGCTATTTTTTTTGTAAACCAAAAGCTTGCCAGTACTTAAAAATATTTTTTGAATAGATTAGTTACTAGTGAAGGAGAATTGAATTAGCAATTTGTTTTTAAATAGATTTTTTTTTCATATAAAATATATGATCATAATTAACTAAACTATTTTTTATCAAAATAAATAAATTTTAGAATAATTTTACTGAAAATGTTTGTAATTTTGATTTGACAAATGATTAATCTATTTTAATTTAGTGATAGTTATTTATTTATCTAAGTTTTTTAGCCCTCACTCCTCACCAAGCCCTAATCTTGTTGAGGCCCATGATTGTAATTAGATCTAGTGCAGACTTTTAGAGCTTTTCATTGAGTGTGGCCCTGTGGATAGAGTTTATACTGTGAGCTACATTTTGTTTTGTGTGTGACTTATTTAGTCAGTGGTCTCAGTTGTGGTATGTGGCCATCACATTGACTGTCTTCATTAGCTCAGGAAGATACCCTAAAAAATGTGTAATTAAACCCCCCTATAAATCAAGATTAGAATCATTGAGATTCTTATTAGCAGATAATAATCTATCATTCATTATCCATATTTTCTAGAAATCACAAAAATAGTGTAGACTCCAGCTCAAGTTAATATAAAAAAACACTTTGTCAGAACAGTGTGTAAATAATATTTAATTAATTAACATTAATTCTTTCCTTTAATCTGTGCATTATTTCAAGATTATTTTTTCTGTTAACTTGGCTGCTATTTAAAATACTTAATAGAATTTTCAACAGGTCAATATTCAAATCCTTTCACCTTTTTAATAGCGGAAAAAATGTTCAAATCATTTAAATGTGTGTCTTGAAATAGAAGAAATAATGTCATTCAAATCTATCTGAGCTGTGTGTGTCATTTTGGGTCCACATTCATGAACAATGTTTTCTTAATATAAACAATAGATTTTGTTACGCTGCTGGCTCCATAAATTTCTGATTTATTTTTGGTGTGTGTGTTTGTTCCTATAGTTCTGTTTGGGTTGTGTATGTTAGTTAATTCCATTCAAGAAAGTAATTCATATGTAAATATTTTTATGTCCCATACAACTTCACTGTACTTCGCTCATTTGCATTGTTGAGTGCCAGTGTTGTATAATTAGTAACACCCCCGTCATGAAAGGTGATATGATTTTATTGAAATGATTTTGTGTTTGTATTAATTGTTTTATGTCCTATCTAGAAGTCAGAGCTGAACAATTGAATACTTCGTTAAATGTGGAACAGTCATAGAAGTGAAGTTTGTAACTTTTTTGATTTTGGTTGAATTTAGACCAAAAGTAAACCATTAAAAATAAAAATGTTGATAGTACTATTCTAGACATTTTGGCTTAGTATTACTAAAAGGTATTGCTTTGATTAACTAAAAAGAAGATCAAAGCATTTTGAAAGCTTATATATTCTTTAAGAGAAATGCACAGCACAAAACATTTGAGTAGAGATAAACTCTGGATTTTTATACAATATTGAAAGTTGTCTTCAATAGACAATGTCTGTATTTTACAGTCAAGACAGAAAGAAGGCAGCTGTGACAGAAAGCAAATGTGTTGATAATGTTACATTTTATGTTTGTGGTTATAAATATATGGTTCTCAAATGTTTTTGAGTTAAAGACTCCCATTTTATTATATATTGACAAGAGATCACCTCAAATATGTTAGGACCACAGAAACCATTCACTACCTAATGAGCTGTCAGGACTCAAAGGCTGGGAACTTATACTCTAAATGTAACCACTTGCAAAATTTGTTTTAACAGTTAATACAGGAATTTTTCTGTTCTTAGGGAATACAATACATTTGTTAATTATATAAATTTATTTTTTTAAATTTTGTTTTAAATATTTAGAACCTTTTTTAATAGACATTTCAAATGTTTTTTTTCTCATAACAGCATTCTTAATTGGGTTTCATTCAACAATATAAACTCTAAATTTACCTTTACAAAACTTGGTCTCACTGTTAAGTGGAACATATTATATAAGATAGACTTTTTTTTCAAAGTTGAAATGGTTGGGTCTAACGCGTCAGAATTTATTAATGACAAGGTTTATGTCTAGCCAGCACCAATGTCTGTAGCAGTGCAATTGTTGTGTTTGGCCACTCCTTAGCTTTGTCACCTAATTGCAGTGTCATTAAAAGAACTAGTTTTGTTTGTTGATGTCAATCCAAATATGACTGACTACATTTTGAGGATCCTGCTCATTTGATCTCATTTTTTTTCCATGTTCTAGTTATTATATCTGAATACTTCTGAGCTATAGACTTGATGGTGGAGTTGTTTCATCATTCAGATTTTTTTGTTAGAGTTACTAAATATGTATCAATGTGAATTTATGATTTGAATCCTAGTTTTAAATCATATTGTGTGTAAACGAAACAATGTGATTGTCTTAGGAGTGAAATTGCATTTAAAACAATGAATTTGATGTCAGTGTTACTTGACCATTAGATATTTAGCCAGTGTCACCTAGTTATTGAAACACACATATATAATGTAGTGAATATACTCTTGCTAGCCCAGCCTATCAGATACACTTTGAGGGTGATCATTTTGCCTATGCAAAACTTGATATTTATTCTAAGTCCAACAATAGTGACGTAACTGTACAATCAGATTGTAGTTCATTGAATTAATGAAGAAATTGTTTTGTTTTTACCACATCTATGCGGTAGATAAATGCTGATCTCAATTGCAAAATTACATTACAAAATACATTTGTGCTATGGTTTATTCAAATATTCAAAAGCTTAGCATGTTTGACTAAATTCTGTTTCCTTAGAGCATCTTTTAACCCTATCCTGCAGTCTTTGCATATAATTATGTTCTAACGTTTATGAAACTGGAATGGAGGAGGATGTCAAAAAGAAAGATATAGTGGAGCTATGGACAAAGAGTTTTAAAACTGTAGCTTGAACTTTGTTAATATATTCACATTTAAAACCCACATGCTCAAAAGTTGTTTTATAAAGATGGCAACAAATACAAGTCCAAAGTCAGTCTCTCTGTTCTCATCTACTGACCTTAGTGTCTTGCTTTTCCTGACCATAGTTTGTTGTAGATTGAATTGCATAACTTGACAAAACACACTAACCAAAGTTCTTTTTTAAGTTGACTTCATTGGTTCTCTACTTTGTACATTCATTTCTTGTTTCGTAGGACAATGTTAGGTCATAAAATTCATTATTAATGTTGCAACTTCATTCAGCACACACATATTTTGTTCATGGGAGACAACTGTATGGATTATGTTTGTTACAGAATCAGATGGTGTGTTTGTTGACATTGAAATAAACTTTGTCAAATGTTGGTTGGGCTCTTCTCTGGTCTTACTTTTTCTTGGTTATGTGTAAATGTGATTTATTTTTCAGGTTATTTTATTTTTTAACTATAGCATTTGAAAATATTTTTTAACTTCCTTATAAAAAGATTGCGTCTAATCTATGTTCATATTAATTCGGTTTGGTGGGTTGTGGTCCCTTGATAGTAGCAACCAAAAGAAAACTAATTGTCTAAAAATACATCTATATAATTAAAATATTTGGCTTATTCGTTAAGCTTGATTTCTTTCTGATACTGATTGACCATATGATACTATATAAGAATATACTCAAGAGAAAAAATAAACCTTACTAAAGCATCTTACAAAATAAAGATGCCATTTTATTGATCTCAAAGACTAAAGATTCTCGTTGATAAACATAGGCAACATGATGGAACATTTTCTTGTTCATTCACAAAGTTGGGTTACAATATTTTACATTTTTCTATAAATGTTTTCATTGAATATAATTTGTGTATACAATGTAACTAAAGAAAACTAATATTTAGGCTGCTGCTGGATAATTCCTTCCTCAAGCAAGCAAAATAACTTAACACACCACTTTTACACACAAGTCACTAAAGCATTTAACAAGTTAATGTAGACTGTTTTGAAGTAACACTTTCAACATTTAGGTCACAATGAAATAGTCACTGACAGATGAAGATCCAAGATGATGACCAAGAAGTCAGAAGAAAGTCCTCATGACATAACAAGACAACCAATACTAATTTAAGTAAGATGATATACATGTTTGGACATAAGGGTTAAGCTTTTGCAGCCATCAAACCCTCAATTTTGCAAAAAATATACAGCCAGCCTAATCTACACTTGAGAATGAACATCATTAACTTAACAATAGCAATAACAAAATCCCATGGTAGACTAAAAGTCATCCTCTCCCTGTTCAGGAACATAGAAACTAATTACTGGTACTGTTGTAACAACTGACGCCGAAAGATGTTTCTATGAATGTAACATAAGTTAATTTACACATCAAGCCCAACTCAGATAGGCTTTAGACATATAACCATAAGAAAAGTTCTTACTATACAATTGTATACTTTGATTTCATCAGACAATTTTGACTATGAAGGAAAAACAAGAAAGAATGAAATCAATTTATAGTAAACTAAAAAAAAAAGTATTAAATGGCAGCATCAATAAATTTATCTGTAATGCACCAGATATAGCATTTAAGAATACCAGTACTTTGCGTTTACAGTAAAATTAACAAGCACGATATATATAGAATATCTAAAAAAAAATATGACGATTTTATCAGTATATTACAGAAAATTTAAGAATGCAAATCTATATTTTTGTTTTAGCTTTAAAATCTGTATTTGGCTCAATTTTTTTTTTTCTATTGAAAAAAGAACAATTTTCTTCTTGTTAACAAACTATACAAGATATATTTTTGAGTATTTTTAAATGTAATTAGACCAGGTAAATTAACAACTATTCATAAGGCTCAATTTTAATAGATGAAGAAATTTTAATAAATTGATGAGAAAGTCAATTAATATGAGGTTTGTCAACTAAATGGATGCATTCACAAACATGATTGGATCAAACGTTGATATGCTTTTTTGTTTCAAGATGTATACACCATATGAAACACGTTAGCCCTAGCACTAGCCTGTTGGTCAACATCTGTTTTAGACCAGTGTTTCCCAAACTGTGTTCAGCAGAGCCCTAGTGTTCCGTGAGGCCTTAATAAGTGTTCCACGAACTACTGGAATAATTATCTAGTAGGCTACCACATGAATTAATCTCTAAAAAAAAAATAAGCAAAGTGTTCTGCTAAATAAATAATAATTATAGTTTTTATATAGCGCTACTCTCATGCTTAAAGCATGCTCAGAGCGCTATGGTCCAATCTCATGTGTGGACCAGTGTGTGTGGCGGGGGAGGAGATATCTGGGAGGTTTTCTGTGCTGCCTTTAGGCATTCAGTAAATACAACTCTGCTCGAACCTCAAGCCCCTTTCATAGGTAGCCAAGCTAAGTTCAAGCGTACTTAGTCTCTCGAGCACTCAGAATGAGCAAAGTGTTCGGTTAAGGAAAAAGTTTGGGAACCACTGTTCTAAACACTCAGGGTCCTTCAACAGTTTTTTACCATGATGAGATTCTGAAGTAAGTTTCTACTAATTGATCATGAAAGAAACTCTAAATGAAGCCTAAATCACTTACATGTATAATTTATGATTCTAAAGGGAGTCTGCTTATTTCATGGTACTTTTGAGTAGTTCTAATATACATGAATATACACACATGGATAATAATGGCTGATAGTGAATTACAAACATTAACACGTACCATGTGTAATATCAGGACCAGATATACAAGAACAGGGGAAATAACTCAGGAAGGGAGATAATTTTTTGAAACTGTTTTAGCCAAGCAATAGCAAAATAAGTTACTAAAACTGTACCAACATTCGTCTCCATCAAGCCACACTATAATATCCTCTTGAGGTGCTCCTGTCTCTATACAAATGTAGTTCAGATTACTAAAGCTATGTCTCTTGTGAAGAATGATTTTACTACAATGATTCAAATGCCTGCCTTCATTCCAATCTCAGGGGTTAAATATCTCACAATTCACCTTTAAAAAACCTACTAAACACTGTTATAATATAGAAGCTTGAATGCATAATGACCTGCATCAGGAGCTTAGAAGATAATATAAGAAGCAATCTATGGATGAAGTCCATACTGGATTTCCCCCTCCCCCCCCCCCCCCAAATGTTGATCAAATTTTTGATTCATCACACTTTAGTCAGCATAAAAATAGCAAAATTTCTAAGAGTAGCAAGCTAAATTTACTTACAATTTTATGGATAATACAATGGAATATGTAATAGAACCAAGGTAGACAATGTAAATGGCTAAATGTTTATATAGGTTACAAGACATTTCTAATGTTGCAATGCTTTCTCCAAAAAATAATATAAAATAAAAAGTTTGCCACATCAGAATGTTGTGGGGATTCTATGTGGCAATGCAAAAAAGATCTGCAAACATGATCAATAAATAAATGAGTCTAAATCAGGTTGAAAAAGAAGGGAGGTACCGGTAAATAGAATATTTTATTCTTCACTTTAAAGGTTAGGAGTCATGGAAAAATTGAATTATTAACCAGTTGGATGACTTATGATTAGTTTAGCTTATTTATTTATAATATTGAAGATATTATGTACAAGCTATAGTTAAAATTCAGCAATTGTTCTTTTTTCATGAAACTAAAACACATAAGACAGCTCACTCAAGAGTAATTTCCTGGCCTACATGGAAAAGATGAACAGAAAATGTTTTGATTCCCATTACAATAATTACAAACCATTATTATTTTCCCTAAATTTTGAATAGGATACTTTTAATACATTAAATTAATACATGAAATTATGAATAACTAAGAAATAATGTTTTTAAATTTATTTCAATGTTCATGAGTTCATGTACCACCATGTATATTTATTGATTCAGCAATGAATTTATGTAACTAAAAATAATTTTTAGCCTTTTTTATTGTGACTAAATGCTTAGAGCTATTAATTTGTAAATAAGTATATTTATTTGTTATTATTATCTATAAACCCAATCACAGAAAAGGAGGAAATATATACCAAAGCCAAGGAATAAAAAAAAAACACAAAAACACCCAGCCTAATGAGAAAAATGAGACTATCACATAACATGCAGTACAAAACAAACACTCATTAAAGCTTTTAAACTATTTGCCATTTGGGTTTAATGATAGCTAAAACAATGGACTTAGATTATCAGAAGGTTCTGTTCAGAAACCAAGAAGTTAAATCAAGATGAAATGAACAATGGGCTTATGTTTTATGCTAACTAATCACGGACATTTTGTATATTAACAAATAGAAAATCCACCCTATCATATCCCATTTACCCTGAGCAAAAATAAATAAAATAGGTCAATGTCAGGATAATGTACAAGCAGATGTTTAGGTAGGTCTATGGTGATAAACAAATCATGCACATTATCATAACTTTAGATTAGTGGCTGAAAGATGAACACACAAAACATGGAACCATAAATAAAGGAAACAAAAAGGACAAATAGTGGGGTATATACTCAACTGTCAGCATTAAGAAACTCTGACACTGGAAGAAAACAAAAGAAAACCAAATCAGTTCAATACCATTTGTTTTTTTGAAACAAGTTTTTTTTTATTAACAACAAACAAAAATTCAACAATAAAATGTTAGAATGTCAAATTTAATATAGTCCCCTAGCACCCTCACATTTGAGTAATAATTCCAAATTTTCACACGACAATTTTACCACAGCTATGAGTAAGTGATTTTAGTCTTAGAAACATTTTAATAGTGAAATGAGAACTTGAATATAATTTTTTCTATTAACAAAATCAAGAATAATAATCGATGCTTTAAATATCATGAGATGTATTGCTTAGGAAGTATTTGAATAATATGTAGAATTTAAAAACGGTTGACTGTACAGGCCATTTGAAATTTTGTAGATGGTAACAGACTTGCTCTGAAATCAAACAAGCTCTGCTGTTTTTGTGATAACAATTGAAACATTGCATACACTGATCTTAGGCAAGATGTCAAGTGATTTGAAATAATGAGCTTTAGTTCAGAGTACACAGATATTTTCAAATTCTCTCTAGGGCACTTTAGTGACTCAAACTATACGGATCAAAGCTGGGCATCCCTGATGCAATTCCCAAATGTGAATTACAATAACATTAAAATGTAAGTTTCTCAAGGATAGAAGGAAGAAATTCCTTTATCTTGTTTAGGTAGAAATCCCTTAAAGATGTAAGACAGAAGTCCCTGCTCTATGGCAAGTCAAGGAAAGACTAAATACTGTATTCTCCATTAAGACAAATTCTATTCCAAAAGGTGACATTAACCTTAAATTGTCTGTTGGGGTAAAACCTAAACAAAGACATTTTGTATGACAGGCACAATAAAAAAAAACCTAGAAGATTTACTTGATTAATAGAACAGTTTTACACAAAATGAACTTTCTTCTCAAATCAAACAAAACTAAATGGGTTTCATATTTAGTAAATGGCACTTTTTAGCCAAGATGATGTTATTTTCACAAATTCTATTTCTATTAGAGAATAATTGGAAGATAGAGCACAATTAAAGTGTATGATGTACAGGATACATTAGCATAATCTAGACCATGTTATGCCACCGTAAATTTGATTTTGTGCCATTAATTGACGTCATAGTAAAATTCTATGTTTCCACTAGATTTCCATAAATATACACAGACATTTTCATAAATGGTGAACCATGAAATAAGATTCTTCAGTAACACACTTATAAAATATCTTGACTACATATACACATAAAATATTGTACTACTGAAACTGGAAAGGGAGAATCAAATGCTGGTTCCACTCTTGCATCATATTAGTCAAAGTATTCCTAAACCATTCTAAAAACTATATTCTGCTACAAATAGAAGCTTAGAAATTGTAGCAAAATGATACATCCTCTCACCTCTAAACAAAATAAACAATTTAAATAATTTAACAATAACAGAAAATCTTTCAAAAGCATTAACACTACCAGACTGGTGGACCACTTTTTCTTTAATTTCCAAAATGGCCACTGTGTCAGTGAACGGACTGTTTTTTTTTTCCTCTATTTCCGATTTCATAAAGAAAAAAAAAAATGAGTCAAAATATAAAAATAACCAACAATCATAATAAAACTATATGTTTAGCTTTGCAAATGGCTGTGCCCATGTGTTTACATTGAATTTGTGTGGATCTACATGAAATTTTGTCATAAACACGAACCAGGCACACATAAGGTAGATCTAGGCTTGATCTTAGAAGACTCTTAGATGTAAAAACTTCATAAAGAATAATGTCTTTACTTCCATTTAATGATACTGTGAGAGTTTGATAAGAAAAAATCATGATTTCCATTAGGTCTAGAGCTTCAGAGATAGTAAGTAAAGAGAGACATGGCCCTCAGGGCATAGGGGGCGGTCTGCTTCAGGGGCTCAGGGCTGGTAGGGTTAATTTAGCAAAGAATTAAAATCAGTAGAATAGTGATAACTCATCAGAAGATACTTGAAAAAAAAATATTTCAAACACAATTACAATTTTTTATTACAATGTTACAAATATTAACAAATATCTAAAGGGAAAACTAGTTGTCAAAAACCTCTCATAATATTTCACAGTCAAGCAATCAATCTTTTCAATAGTCATGCCTAAATTTCTTTGTAACATAATTGCTGTCTCCAAAATCTGACACCACAGCCACTACGTTATGTAAGTTTAGGCAACGCACAAAGAAAACAAACTATTTTCACAAGCTTATATTCATAAATACAAATACATAGCAAAGAATGTCCTTACAAATGAATCCATGCAACATTATAAACAAAAAAATATGTATGATTAGTTTATAAAATTATTAGAGTTAAAAGGAGAATTTGATTTAAAGTGTATATGTTCAAAGGGAGGGCTTCATAGTTATTCAAAGAAAACTTAAATTCAACAGATCAATGATGCATTGAAATCCAAAACTTTAGTTTTAAATAATGCTCTATATAACATTCATTACATTAGCAAAAAAAACTTTTTGATTCCTTGTCAACTCAATTTTGTAGCTTATACACAAACAAAAATGGATGATTATTGATTATTGCTGCACTTGTAGAAGTGATACTTAGCTAGTGATGAAAGTGCAAGACAGTTTTAACCAAAACAGCCACCACATCAAGTTAAACATTCGCTTTCAACAAACATTCTAACCCTCTCTGTCAAACACATTCATTGCCATAAGAAGAGTATCCAAACATCCCTCCATAAAAAACATTAAAGTAAGGGCCAGGAGTGGGAACAATGTCTATCTCTTAAGATCTAATTAATGCTAAGCTAGTTCTCATCTCACGTTGAAGCTGAGGTCTTGTGTGTGTTGGTGAAGAAACTGCGGAGCACCAGAATCTGGCCAATGCCAATAAGAATGATAACCAGGGACTCTCCAATAGACCAGTACAGGACTCTCTCGTTCAAATCCTCAGCAAAGGCACGACCCTGAGCTTCCCTGAGTCTGTGGTGTGTTTGGTAATCCAAAACCGATTTGAGACTTTCAAAAATATTGACAGAAGACGTTTCCATCTGGGAAAGAAACAATTATTTTAAAAAACTATGATAAACAAATCAAAGACTATAATCAAAATGATAATTATTCTAAGAAGAAAGAATTACAAAAGTCACCTGTTTCTTGACAATAAATAACCTAATCATTAGCTCATTGGTGATGGAAATATTCAAGATCTGCTATAAAACTTAAATTAAACCTAGTTAAGAGAGGCTTTCAAATAAACCATTATCAAGGCTAAGTCAAGAAAAGATTTAAAATTTACTAATATCCTAGAAAAGTCAAGTACAGTTCCCCTTTCAGACCCTGTGATCTGTAATATAGAGGATGTAAAGCTCATCAGTTTCTATGGTCGAGGGCTAACGAAATTGTCATGTGGCCAGCACCTACAACCAACCACCTTTACTTTCCCCAACTAATATCAAAAACCAATTAAAACCAGTACAAAAAAAAAGATTTTTTAAAAATCCCAGTCCTCTTTGAGATTGAAACCCAATACCCCTCAGTTCAGTAGTCAAGTGCTTAACCACTCTGCCACCACACCCTGAATTCTAAGTCAAGAGAACTTTCATGAAAGTTTACAAATATACTCAAACCCAATGCCAAAAGATTCTCTGGAAAATTTGAAAAGCAACAACAGCAACTTTACCAAAGTCATGGCAGTCTGGTGGTCTCCCATCTCCTCTACCGCAGGTTTCTCATCTCCCACCTCCAGGTCAAAGTAAACAATTTTGTGGGTGAAGGTGGAGAACTCGTTGGAGAAGCAGAAAGTATGGATGCCCTTGTGCTGCGCTGTCCATGTAAAACTGTCATACTGTTTCTTAATGTCTTTATACAAAACCTGAAGGTTAGATAATGATATTATTTGCAACTTCTATAAGTTAATCATTTTCATAGAGACACACGTATGTATGCAATCAAATCTAAACAAATTTTTTTTTTCAGAAGGGGACACTGTATTAACTCTTTCTCTCCGTAATTATTTTCTCCTTTCCAATAGAATTATTTATTATGTTCATTTGTATTTAACTATCCTGTTATGATTAAATTTAGTTTAATAATAATAATAATAATAATAATAATAATCTTTATTATCCGTAAGGAAATGGGGTCAAATCAACGTTGGCATCGTCAAGAGAGTTAACAAAAGCTTAGCAAGAGATAAATCTTGAAACAAAATGAAAATATTTCATATTAAAGAGAATAAACCAAAACATCCTATAGTTCAGCCTAAATGCTGGCTGCTAAAATAAATGAACATTACAAAGAGTGTTTATACCTGGTAGCATCTGTAAAAATATAAATTTTTATGGGTTGAAATTATATCAAATTACTATATCATGGCATTGGGTATAATAGAAATAATATTCAGCCAGAAGTTGAATTTTCATTGTTAAAACCCAAGTTTTAAAAATATGCACACGCCCATAGGATGATGTGATACAACAATATACTTGTTTTAGAATTGCACTGAATGATTTCTTGTCCTATGTTTGTTTATGTTTTCTGTGCATTTAATTATTGTTAGATTGAATATATTAGCCTTCAGGCATGTTAGTGATTGGTTTATATAAATATGTCTTATGAACCTTATGATATATATGTAGGTATAAACCTTTAAATACCTTGGTACTATCCTAGACAATAAACTAAATTTTACTGCAAATACTGATTATATCAGCAAAAAAGGGCAGCAAAGATTACGACTACTAAGAAAACTGTCCTCGTTTAATGTTAGCGAAAAGGCCTTGGCTATGTTTTATCACGCTCACATCTGCAATATTTTAAGTTTCAATATCACTGCCTGGTATGGCAATCTGAGCATTAAAAATAAAAATAAACTTAATAGAATCCTAAATGCTGCTGGCAAAATCATTGGCAAAAAACAAACCCCATTTGGGAAGTTGTTTGAGACAAACATCTATAAAAAAGCTAAAAAGATCCTCGAAATAAAGAATCACCCTTTGTGTCAGGATTTTGTGATTTTACCATCACAAAAGAGATACAAGACACCGATAGCAAAGACAAACAGACACAAACACTCTTTTGTTCCCCTGGCAATCAAATCATTAAATAAGAACAATCTGGTACAAACTTTGTCACATGTAAATTATGAGTGAGTCTGGTGTGAATGTACACTCTGGTTTCTTATAGTTATAATGTTTTTTGTTTGGTGTAATGCACAAATTGTAAGACAAATTTCCTTACGGATAATAAAGATTATTATTATTATTATTATTATTATTATTATTATATATATATATATGTCACATGTTTATTATGTTTGTTTGATTTGATGAACTTGATGATATAAACTTGTGACACTTTAATAAATGATGAATTAAAAAAGTGCTGATATGTTTTTCTAGAGTTTTAATTAATTTAAACTTGAACTTGAAACAATAAATGTATGTACAAAGATAAATAAAGCAGATACAGGATTCAGTAAAAATGATCAATAAAATGAGTAACTATTTACTTTAAAAACTAGCCACATCTAAGTCTTAACTTTCTAGCTCTCTCTCTCTCTCTCTCCCTCTCTCGTCCCAAGCTACTACTCCTCCTTCTATATCTTTCCTTAGAATAAAGAACCATGACACTCTCAATACCCATCCTTGACCCTTTTACATTTATTTCCCTTTTAATTGTTTTTAAATTAAACTTAGTTAATTGTTTCCCTGCTGTAACCTTGAACTAAGTTTTAATCGGCGTCTTTCTGGCATCTAAGCGTGACCTAATTTGAGCTAGGTAAAACTGTCCTCATTTTGTGAACAATGAGGTGTCACTAGGGACATGACAATATATATATATATATATATATAAAGTGAAAGCAGTTTAAAAAAAAAAGACAAAAAAAACAACAACTTGGCTTTAAATAAAGACTCACAAGACATGCGTTTACATCTCACCTGGCCATTGGGAGCTGTAAGTTCCATATCAACATCATAGTTACCCCCTGTAATGACCTATATCAAAGATATATGCATAGTTGATTTAGAACAATTCTTAAGTTTTCTGTACATATTAATTTTTGTCCCTCTTTTTAAGTATAAATATTTTAGTTTGCCATATTTATCATGGGCACACCTGTGAGTTTTTTGCCAATAAATTTTAGGCTTGCAAGAATTGCATGTATAGGAAAAAAGAAGGTGGAACTAAAAAGGAACTTTATAGTTTATCTCCTATTCCTAAATTCTGAAGATGAATACAAACCGTGCCATTGTGCAGGATGTTTGGGCTAGGACATAATAGTCTTCCTTTCTGAAGACATGTCTAAAACTTGAAAAACTTAAAAACATAGGGTCTATAATAATCTATATAAAAGTCATCTTTAAAATCATTCCAATAACTGAAACAAAATAGACAGCTAGAAAAAGTTTTTATATAAATGTGTTGTTTTTTTATAGATATAGTAAAATCGCATAATATTTGTTTTAATAAAATAAGTACATGTCTTAATCACAATGTTGTTCTGTTTTAATGGCTTAAAGATCAAAAGGCAAAGTTATTTATTTTAGAATGGGGTCTCCTCTTTGAAACAAAGCATTGATGTCTGCATTATTATAAATTATGCAATCTCATCAACTAGCCAAACCCGTGCCACTCATCTTATGGCAAATCAAAACATTCATGCAAGGATGGGGATAGCTCATACACATGGATTGAGATTTCTAGATCAGCTACCTGATTCAAGATAGTAAAGGCAAAGGTAGATCTAGATTGCCCAACATCAGATATCAATCATCACCAGGATGGATGGCTGGTCATATGGTATGCACAATGAACTGTCATTAAGACTTAAGTCATCCTGATGGACAATACCCTGCCATCCCCTGTTGTCCTGCAGAGTTTTGGATTAGGTCTTAGGAAGAAGATTATATATTTTTATAGTAGATCTAGATCTATATTCATTGAGAAAATTGACATTATATAATATTATATTATTATTTTAATTATATTAATTAATATTCAATTATTTTGTCTTTATAATCATGACATTTATATGATTTATGTATGATATTAGTAACTAATAATTAGTAATTATTAGTTAGATCTAGATTTAATATTCGTAGGATTCTCATTGTGGTCCACCCGTAGCCTTCTATCTATGATATACCCAAAGCTGTACTAGTTTCTAGATATGCAGATAAATTTAAAGCACCTGAAACTCAAGTGTAGCTTGTTCCCCTTGTTCAACATTTTCATAAAAACACATTTTTTCATTATCAGGAAGCTCGAAAGTAAGTTCCCCCGACATGGAAGAGTCAATGAATAAAATAAATAAAATTAAAATCACAGTTGATGGATTCATTTTTAAAACAAGAAAAGGCTTCGGCTTCTAACGTCCTTCCAAGTGCACTAAACAAATCAATGTTAATAAACTTTACAAAGTAAATATACACAGAATGACGTGGAGGAGCCGGTACCTTGGATCCTCAACAACAATAAACTGATTCCCTTTCCGGTGAAATCAGCACAAACTAACGTAAAATGTATATTACCCGAAAATTACCGATATCAAAAGCATATCTACCGACAAAATCCGGAGAAAATGTATGATGGGACTTGGATGGGACCCAGTCACGCTTTGGACCGACTGTCACATTTTCATAAAATATCCTGGCGGGACGGCCAATGTCCCCCTTTCATTAAAAAAAAAAAAATGTCGATTAATGCGTTTGTTTCTAAATCTGACCGCCTTTCGACGTTACTTATTTATCTTATAAAATACGTATTTCATGTTCGCGCTTCGGGGGCTTCTATATATTATCTTATATAAGACAGACGTTAATTTAAAAAAAAAAAAAAGAAAAAAAAAAAAAAAAAAAGAAAGCCAAGTCATTGTTTTTCCTGGTTGGCTCAGGCAACCCATTCCATGTTCTAATAGCAATAGGGGAGAGGAGCATATTTGTACAAATTTGTCCTAGCATATGGAACGAGGAATTTGCCTTTGTTTTTGTGTCTTTATATTTGAGGCTAGAATAGTTTCTACTTAGAGACATTCTACCGTCTTTTCTGAAACTGATGGTCGACTCCCCGAGTTTCTCTGTGTTATCTTTTTGATTAACCATTTACAATATTTTATGACTTGATGTATCCTTCGATTCGTCAGTGACAGAGTAAGAAATGTCGGAGAGAAAACGAGCATCGATGTTCAACGGGGACCTATACAGGCAGAGATCCGTTTATAAAAAGGCACAAGGAATCAACAACGCAGTGGAGTGTGATGTATGAAATGGGAATCATAGTTTTCTGTCCAATATGATGGACTATAATTTGCCGAGTAAGAAGCAGCCGATACGACAGCATAATTAGGCCTATAGCTTTCAGGTGGAGTGCACTGAAAAATGTTCCATACTGAAAAAGTTTGAGAAAGATTGCAATTATCGGGGTTAAAACATAGTAGGCCTAGTGAAAATGAGTTGTTTGACGACATTAACTATGTGGTAAAGTTCTATGTGGTAAAGTTCTATGTGGTAAAGTTCTATGTGGTAAAGTTCTATTCTCAAATAGTTCCAAGAAGATGCTTGATGGTTTCAAACTTTCCTTCATTTTCGTCAGAAATCTTTGCCTTGCGGAGAAATACAACATAGGCGCCTCTATCGTTGAATTCGTTTTGTGCTAACCAGGAGTCAACGCTGTTACTGAAAGATTATTTCTTACTTTCCTCCAAAGTGGCCCATTTGGAGGCAGCCTCAACGATCCTTTAGATGCCGGCCCATCGGTCATTTATTCGCATGCCCATATGCTCAACCTGCAACCATGGGCGTGGGCGGGATTTTTTTCGTAAAAGGAGGGGGGGTGGAGAGTGATATATCTTCGTTACATCCAGTCCTTGCATTTTTGAGAGCCTCTTGCTTGAATAGGTTCTTTCAGGATTGAGTGGAACGACAGGAGCTACACCTCCCTTGGTAGCAGGGGGAGTGCTCTAGCATTATTTCCTGTATTTGAAAATAAAAAAAAAATGCATATTCTGAGGTGTATGCAGCACAATATCCTGTTACTCTTCTATTGTAAAATTGTTATGGGCGTGGGAGAAATAACCCCAACATATTTAGCCTATCTGTGATTTTAATTCCCAAGTTAATATCACAATAAGTCTTATCTTATCTTATATAATACTGACGTTACTTAAAAAAAAGAAGATGCATCTTGTCATGCATGTTAACCTATTACTTTAATTCTGCTATGTCACTGGTTTTCCTGGCTGGCTCAGGTAACCCATTCCATTGCTCTAATAGCACTAGGGGAGAAGGAGCATTTGTACAAATATGTTCTAGTACAGTGTTTCTCAAACTTTTTTGTCTGGCGGCACAGTAAAAAAACTACAAAAATTTCGCGGCACACCACGAAGAGCAACAGTTGTTTTATAATAAAAATTAAAAAAAAAAGATTTAACCTGTTTTTAAGTATCACATTTAACGTGAAGGGTTTGCCTGTTTTTGAGAGCAAATGCGATCTAATCGAGGCTCCAGAGTCCACTAACAAACTCACATTTCATCGTCTATTGTAAGAAGTCTCTCTCTTTTCTTAGACTTGATTTCAGTCAGTGCTGAAAATCCAAACTCACAAAACCATGAAGATGCAAATGGAAGAATTATTTTGATTGCTAATAAACTGATTGCAGGATATAACTTGTTGATTGAAATCCAAAACACATCCAGGCTTTTCTCAGCAAAACTTGACTTTAGAACTGCATCGTTTTTTAAATCAATGAGCTGCTCTGCATCTTCAGTTGTCAGATTTGTAGCTTCATTGTTTCCAAATGGATAGCTGACCCATCCATACTCATTACTTCCAACTGTTGGAAAGTAATACTGCAACACTGACTGCAG
This sequence comes from Biomphalaria glabrata, assembly GCF_947242115.1. Lineage (NCBI taxonomy): Eukaryota > Metazoa > Mollusca > Gastropoda > Planorbidae > Biomphalaria > Biomphalaria glabrata. Next base: position 5,383,762 of record NC_074728.1, read on the forward strand.
GTGTGTCAAAGTGTCCAGAATTTTGGGCGTGATTTTTTTATTTGAAGCACATTCATTGTAAGTAGGAAAGCAGTCGAAGTCTCCTTTCGAAATCTTACTTTGCCACAAAGACAATTTTTCACCAAATGACCTTAAGTTTTGAGGATGCAGTGATGATGGTTTCCGATGGTCCTTGAAGACTTAAATTCAATGAATTTAATTTGTCAAATAAATCAGAGAGAAATGTCACCTTAACCCACCAGATCTCGTCATGAAGAGAAAATCCAAAGTCTTTTTTTTTTCAGCCTCCAAGAATGAAATCAGCTCAGCCTTGAGTTGGACGACACGCTTTAACACTTTCCCCATGGAGAGCCAACGAACGTTGGTGTGATACAGGAGACATTTGTAGTCTGAATCCATTGCTTCACAGAGCTGAGATAAAAGTCGGGATGAAAGCGGTCGAGATTTGAGGAAGTTTATAACTTAAATCACTTGATCCAGAGCAGACATCAAATCTTTCGGTAAAGGTTTGAAGGCAAGAGCTTCTCTGTGGATCATGCAGTGCACAACTAATACATTTGGATTTTCTTGACGCACAAGAAAGACGAATCCCTTTCTATTTCCCTGCATGGAAGGACAGCCATCGGTGTAAACGCTGACAGTTTTTCCACTGTAGTTTGAATAGCAAAATGTTTTCGTTCACCACTTTGAAAATATCTTTTCCTTTGGTCGTAGTTGGTCTTTTCAAAATAAGAATTCGTTGACACATTTTTCATCCTTTATGAACCGAATAAAAGCTAGCAGCTGGGCTTTGCCGCTAACGTCAGTGGTTTCTTCAACTTTAGGAGAACACAGCAGAGACACTTCATCGTCAGTCACGTCGAAGTGTTCGCTGATTTGATCTTGTAAATCTGATAATAAGTCTTCAATTTTGCGCGAGATAGTATCATTTGACAAAGGACATTTTTTAACTTTTCGGCGGCATCGGGTCCTAGAATAGTTTCAACAACTATTGCTAAAGCTGGTGCAATGACCGATTCCGCACACACACCTCTGTGTGTGCTTTCTTGCGTTTAGCTAATAACTGAGCAACCTTATAACTTGCAATCAATTCCTTTTCTGGCAGCTTTAGCTAGTTCGTAAGTTTCTTAGCTTGTTTATTTTGCCTTGATGTTTTCGAAGTATTCCTTCGGTAGCGTTTTTACAGCTGGATGTTTTGTTTCCAAGTGTCTCTTGGAACAAGCGCCTCATTCGACAAAGCTGAATTGCAGATCAGACAGAATGGCAATGGAGAATCTTCAGGTCCCGAAGATATGAAACTATATCCGATGTAATCTTCTTTGTACCTTCGTTTGGTTGCTTGCTTTTCATCGAATGCTTTCGCAGTTTCATTCTTGCTAACGTCTTTCTCCATGGATAACAATGAATAATGCTTATTGATAATTTGTTATTATTAGTATACACCTAACCAATTTACCTGAAACACATCGCTTATTATTATCGTTACCAATTCAAGAACTGCTGTGCGTCTGCTAAGGCGGCCAACATTTTAGTCATTACAATAGTTTATATATAGTGGACAATTCCATAACCTGAATAGCTAACAGCCCATTCCGTCACTATGGAGCGACCCACTACTATAACTGGTCGTTGTAAGTGGGGATGTCGTCGCAACGTAAAATAAACATTTAATGGTAGGCAGACCTGTGTAACGCTGCACGTGTGACGTTCTGAAAACTCCCGCGGCACACCTGCAAATCTTCGGCGGCACACTAGTGTGCCGCGGCACACAGTTTGAGAAACACTGTTCTAGTATATGGAACGAGGAATGTGCCTTTATCCTTGTGTTTTTCTGAGTATTTTAATAGATTTTGTTTATGTATTTGAAGATTATGGTTCAGTGTTTTATGTATGATTGCTACTTTACTTTTGAGTCTTCTATCCTGTGTTATGCTCCAATCAGAACTATGCCATCACATGCGAGTTCCCACAGCTGCTCGGCTTTACAGACGCTCGTGAAATAACTAAGAACGCTTTCAAACATTTAAAACGTTTATTTACAAGGGAAAATGGTCGTCGAGTCTTCTCTCTAAGCGTCTCTATATCTTCCTTCCGGTAAAACTTTACATCGCAGGACCCTTATGAAGAATGTTACGCAAGTGGCAGCACCGCGCTGTCTATCGCTACGGTAATCAGGTCACAAGGTCACTACCGGCTAGACGGTGTCGGTAGTATCATGTAGGCCTAATAGTTCGTGATAGATCTAGTCATTCGCTAATGATATGAAAACTCTGGATCTATATTATGTAATAAAAAAAATATTTAAAAGGCTATAAAAAATAAATAATGAGAATGAATTAATCTTTATTTTTTTAATTTGTTTTTTTTTTGTTTGTGTCACAAATGTATGGTACCGTTATCCTATATATGTACGGGTTATAGGCCTATATTTATATATTTTTGCTGACACTATTTTTTTTTCATTTGTAATGTTTTACAGACCTAAATTATTATTTTTTAATTTATTGATTTAATGTAATTTTACTTTAAAATTAAAGTAAACCATAGTCTATGAAGTAAACCAATCATATTGGGTTTCGTATATGTGCAACATATTCTTTATTTTATTTTCAAATTAAATTAAACTGAATGGGTTTCCTTATAAGTACAGATATTTATCTGAAATCCACGCATTTTCAATAACAGTAGCTAGATGGGTATACCGCTAGATGTTTATGAAGAGTAGTGTGTAGCCTAGCATATGCTCGCCCCTCCTCCTTTCACATTCTGGACTTGGAACCAGACAACGGAGGAGTTACCGGCATTTTAACTAAAATGTAACTGTTTGTTTTTTTTTATATATTTAAAGCCGGTAGAGGAGACATATGCTATACAATACAAAGGCTCAGTGCTGATGTAAATGAAATAAGTTGCAGTTGCATTTAAACCGTATAAACGAATATAGATATAAAAAAAAGAGATGAAAGCTAAGCCTAAACTAGAAGATGTTCAAATATAAGAATATTTGTGATTCAGTTCTAACGTGTGGCTCTCAAGCATAAAATTTAAGAAAGTAGGCCTACACTGGAGTCACAGTGGAAATAACACGCTAAAAATTTACCCCACAACTAAAAAAAATCCAGTTTCATTGAACAGTGGTCTTATTTCTGCCAGATCTCTACAAATCTTTTTTTTTTTTTATTATTTCAAGTTGTGAAATCCACCGTAAAACATACAACGCTCAAATATTAATTGTATAGAGGCTTTTGTGTAAAGAAAGATACATAGATTACCATGACCATGATGTCCACTTTTGTCTTCGGGAACCGATAATAAATGAGCGCTCGGTATTAATTTGGGATAGACATAGTTTCAAGCTACATCATTAGTTGTATGTATGAAGAATGATCTATTGAAACTAGAGCGACTACTTTTAGGTCCACATAGACTTCGCAAATGTCATAATTACATTAAATACTTATTTCAGCTACACTAGAGTGAGACTAGAAGCAACTCTAAGGCTTTTACATAGATCTACGATTTAACGTACTAAAAGAAGAGAGAGAGAGAGGGCAGTGACCGGGCGCGCTCTGCGCGCGAGCAGGTGAGGTCACGTCAGTACGTCATCATACGTGCGGATAGACAGCTGCCAAATAATTGACCTGAAAAACTAGGGTCCTGCGATGTAAAGTTTTACCGATTTTTCAAACATTGTTTTTACCATTATCTAAAACACCCTATAGAGACGTGTTATTGTGATATGGCTGTGGAAAGAGATTTCATGTTTATATTCTATTCTGTAAAATGTTTGTAAAATCTTTTACATGTTTCGGAAATTGCTTTAGAGTAGAAGATAATTTACTTCCTAGTCCAAACCTCATTACAATGAAATCAAAGTTTGTAACAAAATAATGACTTAGTTTTAGTTCCAAGCCATTTAAGAAATTAAAATTAAAGTGATCCACAAAAACCTACAACATTTTAGACTCACTTCTACTGGAGCTTCCCAAAGAGCCTGTGGAAAAGTCATTGTGAATAATGTTTGGGATGACTAAGGATGACAGTGGGCAGGGCACATTTAAATTTAGGGTAACTTTTGGATAGCCAGTGACAAATGGTTGGTAAAACGTGTATGTGAAAGTAAATATATATTTTGCAAGTGTTACAGTTGGCAACTAATTATC